>NC_053413.1:1072500-1255000 GCF_016859285.1 Xiphias gladius | reverse complement strand
AAGTAAGTAGCCACTAAATCCTGGTGTCTTTTGAAAGATTTAAATTATTAATGAAGTTATCGACACTGCCTGATGTTTGTATGGAGCGCTCGATTTTGGAGATGTCTGAGGTCTGTGATCCTGTTCCGACGATTTGGTCTGAGCAGGAGGGAACACAGGTGAACATAATCCAAACATAGAGGGTGCTCCTATTAGGAAGACAACCTTCTGTTGTCTCTAACCTTATCTGATCTCATTTCAGAAGTCAGTATAGCTGATCGCACAGCTGTTGTCATTAACATCTATGTATGCTGATTTTGTCAGAAGAATTTAAAGCAGTGCAGTAGCAAGCTTTAACTAACTACTGTTAGATTGATTTTGAGGTGCCTGATCAATTTTGGGGGGTTTTTTGTTTGTTTTTCTAAATTTACCTCTAGTGTACGCTATGTAACTATTTCAGTTAGTTGAAAACATTTTATACATAATGGAATTCAATTCTCAGTCATCTTTTTTATAAATAAAATGCTTAAAGTGTGTCATATACATTTTCAATATCAGTCCAAAGGTTCAGGATTTAAGTGTGTGTCTGCTTTATGGGAGCTTGGCATCCCTTCTGTCTGGAAGGATCACAATGATCAGCTATTAGTGTAACAATGGGATATGTCTTTACAGTTTGATGGGTTTATTTTTTGCATGTAGCCTCAACATTTTAATGGCTTGTGTTTTTATTTCTTGGTAAACTGGTGATTGTTTTACAGCAATCATCAAACTCTGGGCCACCACAGCCATCTCTTCCTCTCCTCCCACTTGTAGCAGTACAGTATGTTTTCACTGATTTTTCATATAGAAATACCAATGTTACAGTACTGTGCTTCACAGTATTTGATAATGTAGACTACCTAATGGTGTTGTGGTTCAGCTGTCTTTTGCCCATTAATCGATCTTGTGGTTAAATGACACATCACTCTCATGGATTCTCACTGTGATTTTGGTTTTGCCCAAATTCACTTCTAAAAAATTTAAAAACAAAACTAGAATACCCAGTCATCCAGTCTCATGGCTCCATCTCATCACACGTTTTTCTTATGTTTTAAGGAATGCAGCTGATTAACTTTTTAATGCTGATTAACATTAAATTAGTGCATGTACTGTCTAGTTTGGAAATGGGTTCATGCACTTTAAGACGTACTAGATTCGGGTGCAAGAAAGCAGGTATAGAAATTAGGTTCCTGGAGCCCTCCTTGAGATTTACAAATTTTCAGTTGTTAGTTTAATTCTCTTTTTTTTGTTTTTCCAATAGAATTTGGAAATAGTTGATTCCAGAGCCTTAAACCAACTAGGGTTTGGTTTGACTAAAATGCTAAGGATAGCCATTTTAATTAGTTCAGTTCTGCCAATGAGGGAAAGAGGTAGGGTCATCTAATTGTTCAGGTAAGCTTCTTGTTTTACAGAGTACGTTAATGAGGTTCACCTGAAACAAGTGTGGCAACTTTAAAAGATTATTCACAAGTTTAGGAGGTTCTTGTATGGATGTAACAGGGTTTTGGAGGGAAAGATACGATATTTGTGCACTGACTAATCTTGTGATGTATGTGTGTGCTTTGTATTCTTTGGATGTTTAAGCTTTACCAGATAGCAGCAGCTTTTGGTAAAAATGGCAAATAAAGAGGAGGAGAGTGGGCCTTCTTGTCTTCTACCCATTTGCATATCACTGATATCTTTGTGAAATGCTTTTCTGCATCTAAGTGTAGTATTATTGGTCAGTTGTAAATTATAGATGAATGGTGGATGAAGTAGTCTCCATGTATCATAGGGATGTGCCAGTATCAAATTTTCATGCTACAATATTGTGGCCAAAAATATCACAGTAAATGGTAGTGTCACAATAAACAAACTTTCTTGAAATATTGCTATTAGTGTTAAATAGTAAAATTACTTCACACCATGATTGCCTTGGACTTATTCAGACTATCAAATCCGAACAGTGAACTGTACATTGCAGCTTTGTTGGACTCAGCTCTGGGTCTGTGTCTTTTAGGTTCTATGAGCCTATTCAGGTTTTCATTTATGTTTTGATTTCTTTTGAGTATTAGTAGTTGTGACAAAACCGAAACAACCCGTAGACTTTTGATCACTTGTACTTTGTTTATTTATGATGTTTGGGTCTTTAGATAAGGTCGAAATCATGAATTGATTTTAGTGAGTGGAATATTTTGGTTATGACATAATCAGAGTTTCTGATCTGATGCACCCAGGACTTTCTGGAATGCCGGAACTTTCAGTGAGTAAATGTTACCTGCTGAGTGTTAGTTAAAAGGCAGAACATTAGAACATAAAAGTGATGGACTGTGGCACATTTATGGGGCTTTTACAAGTCACAGCCAAAGAAATTAGAGTTAGACAGACAAGGAGCCTGGTTCACTGGTCTTGCTGTGTCATAGCTCTGTGCTCCCTTGTTGTTTATCAAACCTGCTAATCAAACACCAGAGCTGTGCTGTTGTGCCCTTTAAAATGGCAATAGTTGGTGGTATTGTTACCATCAGAATATTTCATCATGTAGGAAAAAATAGTAAAAATGGTATACCGATTTGTGTATAATTACATTGATATTTTAAATTGATATCGATGTATAATTTAACCTATGTGTAAGTTTTAACTTTATAATGCAGTAATTCTTCAACATTTATTTATATTAATTTATTTATATTAATTTATTTATTTTCTGGTGCCGCTGGCGTGGCTTCTAGGTTCCAGGCCCAAGTTTACTGTTTTTATATCAGCTATTCCTTTTTCCTTCAACAGAACTTGGCAGGCATTTGGAGATAGTCATTTGCCTCCAAGAAAGAAGCAAACTCCTCACTAGTGAAGAGTATATTTAAAACATTATCTTCCAGTAGCAACAGGACTCCTTTTAGTCAAGAAGTCCACCACTTTTACTACACAATCAAGTCCATCTGTCCCCCATCCTACCCAGAACAACTCAATGCTCTAAGTGCAGGCATTAGAATGGGATAAATGCTTTTAGCTTTTAGTCCGGCACAGTTCCACAGCAGATGTGTGTGAGGTCCAGACTTCTTCATGGAGAGTCATCGGGTTCTACTAGTCCGCAGACACCCACCTTGTCATCATCATCGTCATTCTTCCTTTCTTGCTCTTTCATCACCATTCCTGGTCTTTGTTCCTTTCTTATTCACATTATTTCTCTGTATCTTCATTTTTATTTTATTTCTCTTTTCCACTCCATTCTCAATACCTCCTTTTCACCTGAGTTAGTTGCGAAGGTAAACATTAGTTACCTAGATGTATGTTTGTTGGTTAAATACAGTAATCAATTTCTTAATGCTGATTCTCTTAGATGCATAAATGGATTCAGATATACGAATAGGATATGCTTTGTCATTTTTACTGTAGTTTGTTCAAATAAGTCAATTCAGAATTTTTTTTATAGATTTATTAGTATTAATTACAGTTTTTCTATTTAAATGTCCCATTACATTTAAAAGATGTCAGATGTGATGTACAGTATCCACTTGCTTTATTTTATTTTGATTCTGTTTCTTATAGACAGGTTTTGTTCTTTCATCTTATTTTTCTATTTTTTTCCCATTTTTTTTCCACTCATCTTTTATAATCTAATCTTTTCTTTAGGAATTTCTTAGTCTCATGAACTTGTGAAACATGTCCCAGGCACTGTCCCAGTAAAAGCCACATATCTTCCAAATGCCTGGAAGAGTTCTTGTTCTGCCCATTATTTCAAGGGTACTTTGTGAGCTGACTTGTGTGAAATTTAGGCAGATAAGTATTGTGGCGTGTATTTCACATTAGATACAAATTAGAAATCTACATTCTCATCCAAGCCAAGACTTGATCAGAACCTAGTATATTGCTGGACCGTGTATGGTCAATATGCAAAATTGAGGACATACAGTCCTGGTTGAAATTATTGGCACCCCTGAATTTTAAGTACAGAATTTAGAATATCGTCAGAAATATATGCAAATTAGCCAATTATATATAATCAAAATATTTAATAAAATGTCCAAAGTTACTGAACAACAATAAAAAATACAGATATAAAATGTATGCTTGACACAATCTTTAGCACCCTTTTGATGACTTAAAATTAGTTCCTCAGACAAAATAAAAAAACAAGACTCACCTGTGCTTAATTTTCAATGTTCACGTGGCCTTAATTAACCAATGAATGATGGTTTTACAGCATCAGAAGGGGCTGATTGATTACAGTTTCTTTTTCACAATGGTGAAGACAAGAGTTGTCTTAGAGCATGATAATTCTATTATCAAAAGTTTCACAATCATAAAACTGTTAAGACACTTCCAGGGTGTGGTGCTAAGAAGAAACTCAATGAGAGTTGGAGCAATAGGAGCAATTACCCTGAGGCACGGGTAAAAACAGGATAAGAAAAGTTCAAGCAAACATGAGGAGAAAACTGACAGAAACTAGGTACTTGGCCATACCTCTTGTACCACATTGGTGATTGAGCAATCTGGCAGAGACTGGAGGGATGAGCCGAGGTTTAAATACTGCAGTAGTTTGTGGAGTTGCTGAGCTGAGGAGTCGCAGGTGCTCAGCTGTAATCAGATAGCCACACCCAGCCAGACAAACACATACACACACAGTCAGGAAGAAGGACAAACTGGGGACAGACAACCAGACAAAGGAGGGAGAATGGTGGAAAACACAGGGAATGACGAAGAGGGTCTACCTGTGGCAGGTTTTGGAACGATGTGTTAGACATCACTCTCCACCACCATCATCAAACACCAAATGAGGGAATATCTTTTAGAAGAATGGTGTTCCATCCCTCCAGTAGAGTTCTAGATTTGTAGAATCAGTGCCAAGGAGCACTGAAGCTGTTCTGGCAGCTCATGGTGGCCCAACACCTATTAAGCCACTTTATGTTGGTTTTTCATTTAATTTGTAATCTGTCTGTATATCACATTGTTGGTTTTACATGAGATGATCCCTTTGATAGTGAACACTTTCCCTGTGTGTGGGTGGTAAAATGTCTTAGTTTTACATGTGAAATCCACTACTGGTTAGGTATACCCTCTGTATTTTTGTATTGTTTGTCTGTATTGTTTGTTTTTTTTTAATGTATTTTATATTAACCTGCGGCATTAACAGAGGGCAGCCAAAACCCACCACTTTGCTCATTTTCATTCTACAACTGTTCTTGTGTCACCAAATTCAGTTTTGAGACACTCTGTATTAAGAAAGGCCTGTTACCTTTATCTTCTATCAGCTTTAAGGACACAGTATTGGGATCATAGTAAACATACTACAGTTTTTATCATATTGACCGAAGGTCAGTATAAACTGACAGACTTTTTAAGAGTCAGGTTATTTTAGTCGCAGTGCCTACATTTCCCATAAAGCAACACATCATGCATTGGCTCCAGTAGAAGGAAGACTGTGTGAATCACTGATGGCAGTTCACTTGACCCAAATGAATAAAATGTGTAATATCTTAGCAGTAAGATTGTTAATGGTAATGAAAATGTTTCTGATAAACATGCCTCAGACAGTAAGACCCTCAGTGCTTCTGCTGAGTTCTTTTGCCCTTTAATTATTTTTGATAAGAGCTCATTTTGAGGATGTTTCTTCTCCTTGTTCTTTTTTCTTTCTGGTCCATTTGTCTGAGGAGAGAGCCATTATTATCTATTATCGTCTCTGGATTACAGCTCATACAAATGTAGATAGTGCCTCGCCTGTCACATCTGTTCATTTTACATAAAAGCCATTGTATTCAAGCTTAATAATGTGTTATTGTATTATCTAGCCTTGTCTCTGCACTTTCTTTGCAGACAGTCATTGTTAGTCAGAGGATTGAGCTGCTAACATGGGCTGATTCCGGAAGAGATGCAGGAAGGCATCATTCTTGGCTCTAACAAATTATTTATCAAGGCCTTTTTACATTAGCATAAATATATTGTTCTATTAGGAGCTATTTGAGATATTGATTTTCATTATTGGCACTGACAAAGGCATAGACCTGTGGAATGTTTGTCTAGTTTTAAAGGGTTACCCCAGCAGTTTAGCATCGCACTTTGTAAAATGGGGGGAGGTGCAAAAGTCACAATCGGTACAGAAGCCAAGATATTTTCAATTGTAATGGCTTCTACTGGTCAAGTTACAAAAACCTTGACTCATATATTTCTAATTAATTACTGTTTTCTATAGAGTTGTGAAGTAGGAGGAAGTGGTAGTTACTGAAGTAGTTTTCCTCAATCTAATTTCTCATTTCAGTTTTTTTTTATTTCTCTATATTTTATTTATTATATCTATATTTTTTATGATATCCTCAATGTTCCACAATATAGAAATACGGGAGTCTCGTTGATAATGTAACAATACTTGTAGGTTTATGTTATGACCATTAGTTTTAATTGAGTTTGGTATGCTGGATGGCTCTAAATACTACGCTACTCATAAGTTTAGGCCTTGGCTGCTATGAAGTAGAAGCCAGTCAGAGGCACAATTAAGAGATGTAGCAAGTTCACAATACTTTCTCATTGTGGTTTAATGTTCAGGTTCAAGTTTCTTCAGTGACATCTTTAGGTTCTGCAGCAGATATAACAGAATTTTAAGCTTGATTGATAGATGCTTCTTATTCAGACACAGCTCGAAAGTCAGTTAAATAGATATTTTCAAATGCATTTTTTTCTCTTTTATACCAATGATTCTACCAGGAGAGTTTCATGTGCATCCAAACCTTGAAGTGCTCGAAATTTCAGTTAACTAGCATCGTCTATGAAAAAAATTAACAGGATTTTTACTTCCACAACTCTGGACAAAAGCTTTGCAACTCTACTAAGCCACTTTCAGAAATGTACTCCTTTAGATTAATCTGATGGTAATTTAAAGGACCATTGTGTAAGATTCAGAATATTTCAAATAAATTATTAATTGTTGAATGTAATTGTTTGGACACAACTTTTTCTAGGATCTTAGATAAAAATTGAATTTTTGAGATAGGTCTGTAGTACTCCAGAGTGGCGGAATTTAACTTTTTTTTTTTAAAGCGAGGCTCGACCAGAGCGGTTTTAATCAAAAGGCAGGGACAGAGCCAGAGGTCAGACAGCTATTTACAATCGATAAAATATAAGGACCAATAGTAGTCTTCTGCAGTAGTCTTGTAGGAACCTCCAAGGGGCAAGACTTAATGTGCTTAACCATATCATTGAGTGCAGATAGCGACACTAATGTAAAAGGATAGAAAGGAAGGACGGATTAAACATAAAATGATCTGTGAGTTAATGGCTCTGAGAGGGTGGGTACTATCAGTCTGGGATCTGATTTTTTCAGTTTTATCAGTAAAAATATTTTAAACTGCTCACAGTAGTCAGGTGATGAATGCAAGTTAATGTTAGAGAGGGCACTAAAAATCCAGTCAAGTTTTTAAACAGTACTTTTGAATTTTAGGCATTCTGAGATATCAACATGGAAAAGTTGCACACGCATCATTAACTGCAACATTGTATTTCTTTATTAAATCTTTCATAAGCTCATAATGAACGTGGAGTTTGCAAGCCTTCCATTTACGTTCCACTTTGCTTTAGCTGACAATTTTGCTGTCTTACATAATACTATTCTACTGCATCTAGTTTACAATACCCAGTAATAATACAAAGATATTACTTTTATTTGTGTATTCTCCCTTCAACACAGCAACATTATGCATTTAACAACAAATATTACATAGTTTCTGTCAAAGGTCTCTTGTACATATTTTTCCTGTTGTTTCACAAATACAAAATCCAGTCATTATACTATAGTTACTATACACTGTCTGATTTTGTTCCAATATTGCCCTAAATCCCCAAATTCCAGCTTATTGTTAATGTTTTTAAATTTAACACACTTTCAAGTTAAATTTCAGGACAGTGCTTGTTTCTAGTTAAATATGCCTTTCAGCAGTCTGGTGTGTTAAAGGTTACGTAGATTCTAGCATGTCTAACCTATCTGTTTTTAAAATAATAAAAAATACATAGAGCATTTTTTTATTTTGGACAGTTGTGCTTAGAAAATCATTAATGAAATCTACCTCATGCTCCTACTGAAGTTGAATGCACTAAGTTCCGTTGGACAAAAGCATGTGCCAAATTATGTAATATAATACAACATCATTGAACTACTAATGAAATGTAATCACCATATAAAAGCGTTTTATTTGAGATATTCATAGTTTTGGAAAGTTTATTGATTCAGTATGTTTCATATACAAATGCAGTTCAAAGTGATTTACATAAGGCAAAAAAATAAAATCCGTAAGAAATGTAGCATAGGATAAAATTATAAAAATATACATTTAAAGAAATTAAAAAGAACGAAACAGAGAAATGTGCTTGCATGCATGTGCTAGGTGGATAAATTCTAAGTACCTAAAGGCACGGTTAAAATCTGTTGACAAAATATACTTTATTAGGTACACCTAGCTAAAACTAATGCAGTCTAATACAACAGTCCTGCAATAAATCCTCCTTTTATGAAAGGTATTATGTTCAGTCTTTTTGAAACTGCTTTAGAGAAGTGCTGATTCAACTGATCATTTTAGAGGATTTAGTTTGTACAATTCTGTTGTATTGCATTATATTGTCAGAGTTTTCTATTATTTTGTCCAGCCCACATATATCAATTAGGGTAGCTAAACAACAGAAACGCCTCTGTGTATATCGCTTATTGAGTGTAAAGATGAGCTTGCATTTTTGGTGGGAATTTGACTGTGGAGAGTATTTTTGCAAATAGCCGTAGCTAACTAGCAACCTATGCTCTGACACTCTGTGTTAGGAAGGTGCCAGTGTTATGTCTGTGTAACAGCCTGATATTTAAATTTACCAGACCCCTCTGCCTCTCCTTTCCATATATCCATTCTTTCAAATATTGGAGTCATAATGCATTAGAATGAATGCCAATTTTCACTCAAGTTGGAACACATGCATGGGTGTATTTTTGCCTCAGTCTGAACCAACTAGATAGATATACTGTGGTATAAGACTGTCACTTTTTCAAGTGTGAAAGAATTTGAACACATATTTCATTTGAATTTTATTAACCCATGTCACCAAATAGCAAACTGTGTATTAGAATTAAAATCATTGTGTTCATTGGTGTTGCCTGACACTGCCTCACTTGAATGACCAACTGATGTCACTGGCAGTTAGGACAGTTTCATTTTATAAAGTCTGCAAACAGCCTTAACATACTGTGAACTTTGAATTCAAATAGATTACAGATTAAATATTTTATTTTTCAAACATTCAAACTATCTTGCAATCTTTTTTGTATTCAGTCTAAACACGTTTTTAGTCCAAAGCTTTCTTCTTCTACACAAAAAATAATTATCTATGTTTTGCAATTCAGTTTATATTAAGCTGATAAGTAAGTTTGGGCACATCTGATGGTTGATTTGTTCAGTTAACTAGCTAGTTTAAGTGAATCTGTCGAAACATTGGTGACAGAGCAAGGTAAATGTGGCTGTTATCTACATAATACTTATATGTGATTTTATTGTTTTTAATAATTAGGCACAATGGAACCACATTAAATTTAAATTAAAAATGCTAAAGTGAGGCCTGGAGGACACCTTAGGTAATGTTGGTCCACCAGGATACAGAGTTGTGTAGCTAGATAAAGTAGTCCCCATCTTAGAGACAAGGTACAGGCCTAATCTTACCGTACTGAATGATATGTTTAAAACTCAAGCCTAACACTAAACAAGGCTTACAGCAAGGCTAACAAGGCTTTTAAATGTAAACCCAACTCCGAACTAAGCAAACCTGAAATTTTGATAACATAAGGACCAGCCAAAAAGTCTTAATTAGCTGGTTCTTGTGTTTTCCAACAGCTGACTTCTTTGTTGTTTCTCTCCACAGCATCCTCCCAACGAAGCAGGGAACTCTGCTGGGCCAGTACCTGGGAGCCTTCAACCTTATGGACAAGTTCAAGGGACGCTTCAGAAAACAGGAGTGAGAGAGGAGAATAAGAAGTGAAGGATGACTGAAATGGGAGGAGACAGAAGTATTAAGCCCATCCATATCAACACCTCTTTTAATCTTAATCTTCCTAGTGTATTGGTGTAATGTAGTGGCAAAAATTGGATTGACTACAAATTGAATACAAATATTGAATGCCTAGTAGTTTCTCTATATCTTACACTGTGTAATCCGTCTTTTAAGCATAAATATCCTTAATATGCTTGTTTTAAGATTACATTATCATGACATGATGGAATCAAAATGTGGTCTTAATAAATAACACAAATGTATTTTTTCAAAGATTAATAGGTGATAGAAGGATCCTTCCTGATTTTAATGTTTTAATGTTGAAGTGTTCATTAATTCAGATCGGACACTGTTCTTGATCCTTACTACCAGTTGAGGATCTGATGATGCAAAGATGTATCATACAGGGAGGTCAGGGATATCTACAAACAGCCAAGTCAGAACTCAAGTGTAATGTTTTCTGAAACTCCCAAATTCAACGTAAATGTCTTTTCTGTGCATATTAATGATGTGTCTGTGTTTTGTGGTGTGTTCGTCCATAGCAAATGCCACACCAAAGAAAATCATACTGTAGCCACAACTACCATTGCTTCAAAACAGGGAAAGAGATGGAAACATTAATTAGAAGGAGCTACATTACATTAGTGGGAAGTGGTTATTCAAAGAAACTGAATTAACACATACTGTACTTCTTCTGCTTTAAAGAGGATAATTTTATAAATTCTGGGCAAACTTTTCTTTTCTTTGTGAATATGCTAACATAACAGTGTAATCACTGTAAATTATGCTAATCAGTCTTCTAGCAGGAGAATACACATTTTTGACACATAGCAACATCAAATGTAGGTGAAAATCTAATACTATGTATGTGTCTATCAATATACACTTCAAAAGCTGAATATTTCTATTAACAACATTATGTGTCCATAATTATCATTTATAAGGGGTTTTAAGGTGCATCTTTTCAGAGTTTTGTTGTTAATCTGGCTAAGTGTCATATCACATTAAAAACCAGGCGCCAGGACCAAGTGCTCATACTCAGGTACAGTGAACCCTGCTAAAAGAGTTTCTAGATATGTGATACCTCAGTTTGTGGAGTTTGGTAGCTGATGGTCCAGACCACTGAAAGCTCTTAACATGAGTTCAGACTACACATGATGTGAATTTTCATCTTGTGTTATTTCCATGAGTTTGAAAGCCTGATTGTTTTTAAAAGTCTGCAAACAGCAAATGGACTAACCCTTAGGATGTTAGCTGTGATTAGCTAGCACTGTACCAGCTAGCAGTACACTAGCATGTTACAGCTAGCTAGTGTGTAAGTGGAGATCCCTCTACTTTTCTTGTTGTTTTCATATATTCATGAATTTTTGTAAAAAAAAATCCTGGAGATGATGACAAATATTTCACTCAAGTTGCAACATTTTCAACTCATGTGGATTAGCATTCATGTAAGTTTGCTCCAGCTAGGTTGCATTTGTATAAACCTTAGTTTTGCTCTGACGTTATATGAAATCATACCAAAATTCACTTTGCATACAGTCTGAACACACCTTTATTTTTGTTCTGTGATCTTAGGCACACATTATTAAACAGGCTTGTGTCATCTTCAGACTCTGTACTTACAGTACACTTTGGGACACCAAGACAAACTGAGGTATCTGGCAAATGTCAAAAAAAAATACCACTGAATTAGCAGTGGCTAGATGGAATTAAGAAGCATCCTTAATTTCCTAGTGCGTAAGGTAAACTTCAACATCCATTAACTTTTCATTTCCTACAGTGGTATTCCTCTTGTTGATTCAGGTCATCAAGCTAAATTAATTTCAAAAGCCACAAAACTGTTTACTTTATGGTTTACTAGCAACACTCACAGCTCTGCTTCATCATTACAATGGTGCCTGCTATTTGACCATGGTCTTCATCTATTTATCGTTGTGTTAGAAAATTCATAGGGAGCCTGAATATTACAGTATACTTTCACTAATATGTCCAGCAGGCAGATGGAAAGGTGGTTGTTTCATGTGGATGAAAACATGTTCAAAATTCAGGAATAAGTTTTTCTTGTTTTGTTTTTTTTTTAAGTAATGGCCATATATTTTGCTCTCAAAACATATTCATTTCCACATAGATGTTAATGTTCTTAGCTTGAGACTTATTAAGCACATTCACTACCATGTAGCACTGTCTGTAAAGGCAATATTATAAAGGTTATAATGTATCTGGAGTACATATCTATCGTGGATTCTTTTAACTTAATGTGTCATTGTTAATGTGTCATATGTGATTGCCATCATATGAGTGTATGTAATTTGTTGATATTGACATTCTTATGTGGAACACAAATTCTGTAAAAGACAGCTTAATTACTAATATATCTATATCGAATGGCCTGCAATTAAGAGTATACCCCTGTTGCCTTAATCATGTTCAAATCATGTTATGTTAAAGAACTCAAAAAGAAAATACTGGAAATAAGTAAAAAGAGAGATTTTTTTGTCTTTGTATCTAACGGAACATTTTAGTGCATATTCTGTGTTTCCGGAGCAACTGTATCTCACAGTGTTTGAAAGTGAACTAGCTGGAACTTTTATTTTGAAAATTCTGATCATTACATTTTTCCATTTCAAATGTTTGTTTCTGTGTTTTGAATCTTTTGATAAGCATTATGACTGAAGTAAGTTACCTTATATTTCCCACAAGAAAACTTTATCCTTTTCAGAGTACATTAAAAAAATCACAATCCCATCACATTATCAAAGTGTAAAGTGTTGTTTGGTCATAATTAATTACATTACACCCTGATAATCCCTTTCACTCAACTGCACCAATATAGGAATTAAAGTCTATTATGTTTTTCCTAAGAAGAATATCTGTTTTAAATCTGCTATCTTAAAATTTGAGATCCAAGTTATTCAATCCTTTTTTTAAAATAAAAATCTAAAAGAAGAAAGTAAAGAAAGTTCATGAGCAAATCAGACACTCTATGGTCTCTTAATTCAGTATTTTGCTGTTGATCTTTACATTTTAGCAAAATTTGGAGTTGAATCTGTACCAGACATCTTAATGCTGTGAGTTTCTGCTGACACTCCCGCTGCCTCAACGTGACGTAGCTTCAGTATCACCTCCTTAGAATGACATTAAGCCTATTAAGCTCCAGCAGAGGTATGATTTGATACATTTTGATTGCAGGTTCCTGCCCTTTTTCTCACAAAAGATGAGAATAAACAGCCAACAAAATGGTCAGTACCAGTGATATGCTCTAGTAGGTTTCATGATACATGAGAGACCTACAACTTGTAAGCACTTCAACTGGGAAACGATGAACTGCTATAGACTGTTGTAACAGCCTGTGGTGATTAACATGTGCTGGCCCCCGTTTATTTAACTGTACATGGATAACTAAGAAAGCTTTATTTGACACAAACCTGGATCGTTCAGATCTCTGAAACAGGCCTAAAATTTAACTGTAGCTGTTGTCAGAGCAGCAAGCCATTAACTTCAAGAGGCAGTGCAAAAGGTCAGTTTATTTAGAGTTAGCTGGATTATAATCAAGTCTGTTTTGTGTGGACCATACATGAACTCATTTTCTCCTTTTATCAATATGATCTACAAAATATCATTATATACTGCTAATTTAATAGAGATTCTAGATCAGAATCTGAATCCACAGATTCTGATAATTATATAAGAATGCATAGATATTGGATTGATGAATAAACATGTACATTAATAAGAAATAATCAAGATCTCTTAATAGCCCTTGTATTTATAATAAAATAACAATTTTATTTTTACAATAAAGACCTGAAAAGAAAGTTTGGGATAATATGAGCAAGAAAAAACTCATTAAACAAAATGTTTTTGTTTGTTTGTTTTTAACTTAAATTTTATTAATTTCCATATTATTATTACAGAACAAACACAACCAATAGTGTTTCAGTCACTGCATAAATTTTTTCATGGTGTCTTTGCAATGGATTCTGTAGGCACTCCATTTTCCCCATTTTTCATTAAATGTCAATGAATTCTAAAAACGTGAGTCTTTCCATATCATATATCTGTTTAACGATATCCAGCCAGTTCCTCAGAGTAGGGGGATCCTCTTTACACCATTTCCTCCTGATTGCTTTCTTGGTTGCTGCTAAAACAACTTTTAAAAGGTATTGGTCCTCATGTTGTACATTTTTGTGCATTAGATTTTCTGTAGCACCACATAGGTTTTGGGTAATACGTAACCTAATATCATTGTAACTCTGCCCCCACATCATCCAAATATTTTTTCATTATCAAACATTCCCAGGATACATGAGTGCGATCTGCGTTTTTCTCAATACGCATCCTCCAACACAACAGTTGTGTGGATGAATATTTACTTCTAGTCTTACGAGTAATTAAAAATCTGACTATATTATTCCAACAGAATTCCTTCCATAGCCTGGAGCTGGTGGTTGTTTGTTATATCTTACATATATTGTATCAGTCATCTTTAGATATTTGTGTGTTTGAGTTGTATTTCCCATTTACTTCTAATGTACAGTGTAGAGGTTTCTTCTCGATACCAAAAATGTGACACCACAGTGTCACAATCACTACTTGGTTCACAAGGAAAATCTGGTTTTATCTCCTCAAAATAACCGCTGACTTCCGAATACTTAGAAAATTCGATTCTCCAAATCATATGCTTCCTTTCATTTTTGGACACTTTTAATTCTCTTGTTAATTATTGTACTAATTAGTGGGATCCCCCTGTGTGCCTATTGATTATATCTATGATCAATGGTCCCTGGTTTGAATTTGGAATTACAAACCATCCAACTGAGAACCTCCTTCTCCAAGTTAAATTTCTTAACCACTGTATACCAGACTTCCAGAATAAATATAATGATTGTATATAATGATACAAGCCTTTCTTAATTTTCCTTGAACATTTTCCTATTTGCAATCAAACTCTGGACCTGGCATCTGTCCACATTTAATTCAATATCTTTCCAACTTGTTGTAGATCTTGTATCACACCAATATACCAAAAAGGTTCTAGCTGTGCAGCATAATAATATTCTTTAAGATTTGGTAAGGCCATACCTCACCTATCTTTGGGAAGTTGAA
Source organism: Xiphias gladius (assembly GCF_016859285.1). NCBI lineage: Eukaryota > Metazoa > Chordata > Actinopteri > Istiophoriformes > Xiphiidae > Xiphias > Xiphias gladius. The sequence continues at coordinate 1,239,889 of NC_053413.1, read as the reverse complement.
AGATTGTGTATCTAATCATTGGCTTCTTTCCTTTCCAAATGAACCTTGAGATTTTTATATCCGGCTCCACCAACTGAGACAGAGGGATTGCCACTGGCAGAGACCGGAAATAAAGAATTCTCTGTAACACATTTATCTTCTTGAGCAAAAGAATATAAATGATTAATATTCTTCAGCTAAAAGCCAATGTAAGTGCTGACCATCTTTCCATATCTTTTGAATCTCCTGATGTATTTGCTTCATATAATGATTTGCTTCATATAATTTAGGTAATTTATTTGTAATGGTCAGTCGTCGATATTTTTCTTCTTTTTTTTTTGCATTCCATCTGAGAGCAAATGCTTGTTGGATTGCTTGTGTTGGGGAATGACTTATAGACAAAATCTTTGTTTTTTCTATGTTAAGCTTATAACCCTCATAGTAGTTATAAGATTCTAACAACTTCATTAGCTATGGGAGGCAGTTATTTGGCTGCTGTAAGTGGATCAGGAAATCACCTGTGAATAACCCAATTTTGTGTTCTATGCCTCTTATCTCCACCCCCACTTCATAGCTCCATCTTGTCTTATTGCTTGCGCCAAGGGCTCAATGAAAATCACAAAGAGGGTGGGGGACAGATAAGCAAGCCTGTCCTGTAGATCTCTCCAACTTATACCAATTTATAAGATTTTCTTTTATTTTTATTCTGTACACTGGTTCTTGGTGTAGTGTTTGAATGCAGTTGACTGAATCTTCATTTCTTCACAAAGACTTTTCTGCGTCTAAACTAATTAATATGGCACTTTCTCCCTCTCTCTGTACTTCCTCATTTATGTCCTTCTAATGTTATATTTTGTTCAGTATCCCTTGATAAAGCCTTATTGAGCCTAATTAATGAATTCTGACCTGAAAGACTCAAATCTTTTGGATACAATAGATGTATATATCTTATAGTCACGATTCAGTATTGATATTGGTCTATACATTTCACAGAGTTCTTTCTTCTTTCCTTCCTTGGGGATTTCTGTAATAATCACCTCTTTCCATTAGGGGGGAATATTGCCTTTTTTAATGTTTTGTTAAATGATGCTAATAGCAGTGGATTTAGTTCCTTTTTAAAGATTTTATACCATTCATAAGAAAAACCATCATCCAACCATTGAGAATATAGAATTTTATAGTAATTTTCAAAAGGACTTTTCTATCTCTTCTGGTTTGAATTAATATGTTGGATGTAGGAGCTCTCATTTTATGGACTACATTAAGCAGCTGTTTCTTCCTTATACGCCCGGCTAATATTTTTGTTGCTTTGGGTCCCCCTTCATAATAGGTTTGGTTCAGGGATCTAGTTCTCGTTCCATTACATTTCCAAATAATCTCATCTGTTTTTTTCTTTGCTGATTTAAATTGATGAAATATCTTTGGGGCATTTAGTTTTTTATTCTGTTGTTCTGAAATTCAGAGCCCCCCAGTCTTTTTCTGGCATAGTTCTACTCTAGCATTTTTGAGATATACTGTCTTAGAAATGAATTTTATACTTATAACTGCCTTCATAGTGTCCCAGAGAATAGTAGAGTCCACTTCACTTCACAGATAACTTCAAATGAAGCCTTAAAAAATGTTTACGAGAATGTGGGGATGCATAGACATTGTGCAGGATAACCATTCAATTTTCACAATCATCACAAAAAGAAATAAAGAAAAAAGTAAAAAAGAAGGATTTTCACTTTTTTCTTTATTTCTTTTTCTCTATCTTTTGTATTTGAGATTAAAATAGCTACCCATCTTTTACAACCCTTTCTAAATGAGCTATAGAATGTATTTTTGAATTCTAACTTTCTGAAGATGTCTCATGCAAATCTCCTGTATTTCTCCTTTTTCTTAACTTGGGTATTACTTTCCCCCTTTTCACTGGATTTTTCAACCTATTCACATTAAAGACACCATTTTAAGATAGTTATTTTTCATCCTGCCCTTTCCTTAAGTGGTCCTCTATCCTCCTGACACTTCTTACACTATGAATATTAGGAACTATTACACTAGACCTCAAGAATCCATGAAGAGATTAATTGAGGGCAACTGGATTTGGTTGAAAATCTTGGAGACTATTCACCTATTATCCAAGAGGCTTCTTCAGTAGTTATTCAGAGCTAAGTGTATCCCAACGTTCAATTTGGTCTGCTGCACTATTTCAGTCCAGTTGTTGGCGGTAATGTGCCTATAAGCTGGTTTCAGGACTGAAAGGAATCAACAAATACGAAGAGGTTGAAGTTCCAAAATACTGGATTCAGCAGGATTATTACTATCATCCAAACGTTACTCAACTATGACCGAACCCCTATAGATGGTTATTTCTCAAAATCAAATATCAATTCTTAGTGACACTACTCAGATTTATATTTCATATTTGGCACTGTCAACATAAATACTAAGTATCATATAGTTTTAACAATAATTTTAAAAATTCTTCAAAAATTTATCAGACAGAAAACTTTCAAAAAATTATGATTCTATGTCTTTTATTTACAGTAGACTTATGTGCTTCTAGATAACTTTATTTCATTGTTTTATTAATTGTATTATTCCTTCAGTTCCTGAATGTGGTTTATTTTTCACTGTCATCTGACTGTAACTGTAATAAACTATTGATCCTACTTTTTTTCATTATGTGGAAATTAGAGAAACAAAACATTTGAGCTTCATAGAGCCATGTCTTTGTACGAGGTGCAGGATATCCACATTAACTAGGTGTGTCCCAGAGAGCTCTGAGAAACATCCACGCTTTGCCTTAGAAGGTACTTGGGCACTGTGGCAATTAGTGAAAATACATCATACAAGTAGGCAGTTGACCACTTGAAATACCGCAAGTGTGGTTATTGGGATGGACCCAGAATTGGTTCCTCAGCATTAAATTGGCTACTGGCTATTCTGTTGGAAGCCAGCCAGGGTGCAAGGCCAACAAATCACCAGTGCCATCATATGATCAGAATTCAGCCAATAACATGAGTGCTAATCATGGTTGCTAATCTGTTTATAATGCCTTTATTTAAAAATAAGAACACAATGTTAAATCAAGACAAATTCATCCAAGATTAACACATGACACTTGTACCTTCCTCTGAAGGACCTAGTTAGCTTGATGAGCATTAACAGGATCATTTTAGCTGAATAACTTCATGTAGACAAGCTAAAAACTATTTATGAAAAACTAAAATAATAATAATAATAATAATATTCCAAAATGTTATGAATTACTGCCTGAACAGCATAACTACATTTTATTTTTTGATACCCAAGACCTCAAAATTTCAGTGAAAAAAAGCTACATTTTTCTGCTACATATAGTAGCTAGTTTGGTGGTCTCCGATAGAGTTTCCTGGAATGTCTGCAACCATATACAATCTGTTCATGATTGAGGAACAGTGAAGGTTTGAGAAGAAGCTAATGAGAAAAGCACAGCAGTTGCACTTGGCAAATTGTAGAAATGCTGCAACCACAAAGAAGACCATGCTCAGCCATTTAGGCTCCACAGGCTCTTTGTGACTGACACGTTACACAATATCATTCTGACAGACATTGTGTTTTGTCACCACCCCTGCTTAGCATGACTACATTTAAAAGGAAGCATACAAAAATATCAGTTATTTCAGTGCAATCTGAAATGCTCCCCTTTCTGTATGGAAGTATGTAATGTTCTCACTCTTTATATGTGTTACTAATCTTACCCCAATCCAATTGTCTTTCTGTTCTTTTATTTAAAAAAAAAACGTGGAATAAACATGGTTTCTTTCCTATTATTTTATTCAATATCATTTATTTATCCTATGATATACTTGTACTTTAAGTAGCCCAGGATTGTTGCTCAAGTGGTCATTTCTTATAAAATATGTCATGGTGAGGCACGGTTAACTCAGACATCCCATTTTAATAAAATCTTTAGAGTACATAGATGATATGTGCAAACTGTGATCACACTTACAGCCTAACAGTAGTTTGGAAAAATAATTTTTATCATATTTCATGATTTTGCTACAAAAGCAACACTTACCAGTCGATTGGCACCAAATTTTGCACACAGCCTCAATGGGGCATTATAAACTAGTGGACCAAGTTTCATGTTAATAGGAGTGATTGTTGTCAAGATATGTAGCTATTCCTGTTTTGACTGCAACCCATAGGAAATTGTTCCTTTATAACTTGCACATTTTTTGGATTATCAAAATTCTTTTAACGTCTTTTTATCATGAGAATCCATAGATTCTATGTGCAAAGTTTCATGCAGATTGGACTCACGCTGCTTTACATGCATGGCCCCCAGCCCCGTCATGCTTGGACAACTAATAATAATAATAATAACAATAATGATAAATATTATTAGTAGTAGTATTATTGTTGTTGTTGTTATTGTTGTTGTTGTTCTATAATTTTAGCATCAATAAACCTACCTTGCAGATCCAACAACAACCAACGGATGAAAGACACCTATGTGAATCTATTAAAATCTTACATGATTTAATTCATTTTACCCAGCCTTACAGTCTCTGTCATGTCAACCTAACCATTTATTTGAGCTTGTTGGGAATGTTATACAATCAAGGAGAAACCGTTGCTTGCTAGGCTGAGTTTAGGGCATAACAATTATTCAAGGACATTCCAATTCCTGGCTGGCCATTCTCACAAAATACTAGCTACTGACTATTACAGGAATGCCACAAACTGAAAAAAAAAGTGAGATTACTCAAAAGTAAGTAGCCAAGGAAAATGTAAACCTCGTGGTTCTGATATTAAACAGTGTTAAGAACTCCAGTGTACACCTGGGACAGGAGCAGTGAATTTATTTGGCAAATTGGCTCATAGGTTCTCATACAAAGAGGATGAGAAGCTATTAAAGCTATTACTTTAAAAAACCTCTGTAGTAGGTAGCTTCTGTGTAATAAAGTATAAAGCTATATTTCAGAGCTGAAGTGTCCGTAATCATGAGGTATGTAAGCTATAATGTGATCCCTGCTGGCTGAAAACAGATAAAGAGGAGGGAGGCTCAGATTTTCACAGCATAGTAAATCCATCTCTTAACTGGACTGCTACTGCCATCCTATGGAATTTTGACTAACTTTTAGATAAAAGATTTAATTTTGGTCAGACTTTGCCTGATGTTTCCTAACCAATCTCACCTTACATTAGTTGGGTTCAAGAGCTGACCTGTCTAATACTTTGGCTTAAGCTTTTATCCATCTTGGACTAAATTAATGCCGAGCAACAAAAGAGGATGTTAGCAGTATCTAGTTAAATAATTCTCTCATTACCTCACTCAGTTTTTGGTGAGCATATACAGTACTCATACAGCCTGGACTCTTTTTTGGTGATGCTGACTGAAATACTGTTTGCAACAGAACATTACAGGTTTTTATAATTGGGTATATGCATTTCTCAGTACTGAGTTTACTTTTTCAAAACCCTTCACACGGTCAGCATAACAGCAGTCAGTGGAGACTAAAGTGAATGACTTTTCATTGCTTTGACACAATATGCATTCAGTCATCCCATCTTTTAAATTTCATGAATTGTTTTCTCACTCAAACTCAACTACCACCAAAACTCTGTTTATTAACAGTCCATTTTACAGGTTTACAGATTACAGACTATTAATTGAAATGTGATAAACCAATTGAAAAAACTTTAATCATGTCAATTTATATGTGCAGCACAACATTTGACCAACAAAGGGCATAACTCAGTCAATAAATTTAACTTGTCTCAAATTTAAATAAATGAATTAAATAAATAATATGGTCTGATGTCCTCACAGGTAGCATGCCTTCTTCTATAACGTCTCCCTCTGACAACACCACGTGTTACTGTATATTTACGCAGCTTTCTTCTTTCATGAAGTATTCAGGAAGTATGCTAGCAATATAAAACTGAACAGACAGTTCAAGCGTTCCAGCTATAAAACTAAATTTGACAAATTGTCATAGCCATAACTAAAACTCAATAAACTATCTGTAATTCTATTTAAAAATGTCAGCCTCTTCAATAAATTACAATTTGCTCTATGTCTTCAGACTTTAAATGTTTGTAAAGACAGAATTTGCTGACAAATGTTAAGGTTTTGGGAATAAATTATAATCGGAACTAGCTTCTTGCACAATGACTGGACAATCTGGTACTCACTTTTTACATTGCCAGTCAGTGTGAAATTACTGTAGGCTACAGTAATTAAAACCCGTGAACTTCAAGAATTGAGATTTTATCTAGATTGAATATATTCCGGTTTATCTAAGAGGCAGTAGAAATCCTTACAAAGTGTAGGTATAGTCTGTTTATGAACATTATCAAATGCCGTTCTTATTCTTCAATTTGGCTTGGCGTCTCGACAGACAGTGCAAGCCTTTCAGAGTAGGACTGACGTTGAGCAGCCTGAAAGAGAAGAGAGGGAGGGAAAAGATGTGCCGAGGAGCTTACTATAAACTACCCGCACATTCAGCTGCCTCCTCATCCATCTTTCCCTTTGTCCACAGACAGCACCGCGAGCCATGGGCCCCCACCGTTATTCACCGAATAGCCTAGCCGCCGTTCAGAGCGAGACAGCCGTTGGAGCTGCAACACGTCCCTTCTACGGTGAGTACCGAGCCAGCTTGGACGGATGGCAGCTTCACTGCGGACAGTTTTAAACAATAGGATATAATTTTACGTCAGTGTTATGACCACAAGTTAAAATCCTATTGCATAATATAGCATTATAATCAGTGGTATAATAAAGCTAATTGGTGGACATTGTTATCTGCATTAGCTGTTTTTTTTTTTTTTTAAAACTGATTATAACCAAAACAGAAACCGCAGGCATTATTATAATCAGACAGGGGCTGGTTGTCATGACATTCTTTACTTTTGTAGATTTCTCCAAAACAGTTTAAAAAATAAGATTTGTGTCATTAGAAGGTATTAAAAGTGTTGGCTAAAATTTGGTATCTTTGTTTTATCCCGTGTTAACACTTTTTATCTTGCATAGACACCTTCACACTATCATATTGTGCTTGACTGCAGGCATGTTGTGGAAGATGATTGTTGACGTCCGTCATAATAATAATCGTCAGTAAACAATCCTTGTTAATTGCAGGTTTTCAAAAACAGCTACTGTATTTGTGTATTTTTGAATATTCTCTCACTTAATGCAGTGTTTTCTGCTTTGCTATTTTTCAGAGTTAAAGTTTAACGATTAGCATTTAAAAATGAAAAGAAAAACTGCGTCTATAAAAAATTGAATAATTGTTGTCAAAAATTCATAATACAAAATAATGCACAATTGTTTCATAGCTAAAAAATTAAACATTTCTGAGACCTCTACTTCATCAATATGATCAATACTTTCCTGAAAAACCTGTTGTATACAATCAAACACATGTCATCTGCACCCTGGTGGATTATTGTTATTATTATTATTATTATTAGTAGTAGTAGTAGTAGTAGTAGTAGTAGCAGACCTTTGAATGCTATATGGCTGCCTTCATGTAGTGACTCAAGTTTTTTTAAGGAAAATCTTGAAAAAGTTCCGGTAAGAATAAGATTTTATACTGTTACTAATATTTAAATATCAATATTTACTGTATTGAATCAACTTATAATTACTTCATATTTCATACCTTATTTTATAGTAAAGTCGTGCTGAAAATGTGTGTATTAAATATGAAATTATGATACAGCAGGTATAGAAGGTAACTAGCACAATGCAAAATAAACCATAAATCAAGCATTTATGGCAATTTATTTACCACAACAATGTGTATTTGAGAAACAACAAATATTGTTCATTGCATTTAGAACACTTGCAACAAAATTTATTTATTTTTTTTGTATTTTGTCAAAAGGTCCAATAAACACTTTTAAAAAATAGAATTTTCTGGCTATTATTTAATGAGTCAGGCTTCACAGGGCTAGGAGCTGTCCCTTGTTTCATTAGTAATTTAGTGACTGTGGATACTCAGCATCTTCTTTATTTAGAAAAATATAAAAGAAGTTTATTTTTGACATATAAAAACCACAATATTGATTTGAATCTCAAATATTTTATCTCCTCATTGAAATGACCATGTATGGACGCAGAAAACAAGGTAGACATTTGATAGAAAGATCATGCTGCATTGTTCCCTCTTATGGCTGTCTAAAGCACAGCCACAGTCCTCCATACAAGCTTTTGTAAATTTGTATTAAACTCAAAAACAAAAGCTAAAATTGTATTTTGCAAACAACCTTTATCCCCTGTGCTGTACTATGGTTTAAACTGATTTTCACTTTTTGTAAAGGGTGATTTAGTCTTGATTGACATAATCATTCCCATTGTAGTTAACAGTGACCATCTCAGAGGATGCTGTGTGATGTGGTCTTTAAAATGTCGCAGTTTTTGTCTGAACGTTTAGGATATTGTAGATGTCTCATGAGTAGTTTAAAAATAGCCAATGACAGCAATTCCAACGAAGGTGTTGGTGCTTTCTACTGAGCAGACGGTGGCTATTTTGGTCAGCAGCAGGATAAAGATTAGCTGAGTATTACTGTTCACTAATGCCACCAGCTGCCCTCAGGTCTATTGATTGGATAATTCTCTATCACCCTGTCTTCTTGAACAATAACTGCCTACTGTACCAGTTTTCCAAAAATGAATTTAAAATATGTTGAATTATAGTATTACACATTCATTTGAATTTGAAAGTGGTCTAAGACTTTTGAACCTCACTGTATATACTTTGCTTGTACAGATCTTTTAAGATGGCTGATGGAAATCAGCAGATGGATTTAATAGTAGGTTTTCATTTAAATTAATGATAAAATCACTTATATACTATCATAAAATACTGTGGTTGGTCCATTTGCTTATAGACAAAAAAAAACAGAGCCTGCTTGGAAGCTGGCAGACAACCTCCTTTTCAGATGGTATTGGTCTGCTTGTTTAGTCAGCGCCAGAGTTTCACTGACAGCTTTCACACCAGCCAAAATGGTTAAAAAATAATTTGTTTGAATCGAACCCAAGAGTTTAGGTGTGAAACCATCCTTAAACCAAAAGGTTTTGGGCAGTGAAAAACAGGAATATTAAATCAATAACATTATTACTTAATTTATTAAAAAGTATGCCATCCCTGTCAACCCATGACATACGGAGTGAAGTTGCAACACAACCCACTGTTTAGCAAGTTGTGTTGCAGGGTTGGACTTTAAGTAATCTGTGTCACTGCAAATGTTAATATGCACCTCTATTCACGAGGTGAACTCAGGGGTATTCACGGTGGTTAGTTTTACAGCATGGACGTATGAAAGACAAAGATACAGAATACAGCATGCTGTGACCTAAAAGAAGTTTGAAGTGAGTATGAAAATTTGATAGCTTCTCTGTAGTTTCTTAAAGACTTGAGACTTTCAGAATCATGTAAAAGTCTCCTGTCAATAGAGACAATGGAGACATTATTATATTTAATGACTTTAAAAAACTTCTACTCACACAGAGTTAGTATGAATGTAAAAAAGTACATTGCCGATGGGACCAGCACTTAGACTGTATTAAGATCATGTGTGTCTTCGTATTCTTGTTACTTTGATGGTTGAATTTAAAAACTCTTCAGATAATTCATCTCGGAGTAGAAAATAAAATACAAAAGGGAGAAAGTGTGTGAAGTAGAGAAGTGCCGACATAAGAAGTGGAATTAAACGTATAACATGTTGAGTAGATGTGAAAGTAGAGCGCAGTGGTGTGTAAAATGGAGAAAACTAACCAGATAAATGACTACGATGCTAGAAAAGAGTACAAACTACTTGAAAATTGAATCAAACCAAATTATAATAAATACTGGAGAAATTGCATATAAAAGACAAGAAGCTAGCAAAATGGATTGTAGAATAAATTACAATAGAGTGCTTTCCCTCGCATTAAGTTTGGCATTCCCTTGCATTATTTTGCATTACCTGATAAAATGTTCTCCAAACTTGTCCAAAACCAAAAAGAATTTCAGATAATATTCCCACTGTGACCTTTCAGGTGCTCTGTATAAATTCTATGAAATACAATAAAGTTACATAAAAAAGACAAGATAAGAAAAAATAATTGTTAGGTTAAAACACTTCAAGGATAGCAATATTGAAAAGATGTGTCTGAAGACTTCATTTAAAAGTGTCTGCAGATCTAGAATTCTTTAAACGCTCAGGCAGGCAGTCAGTTCCATAGTTCAGGCGCAACCTCAGGAATAACAAGCATGAGTCAGAGGATCTAAAGGACCTGGCACTTATTTCCTAACCATATCAGACAGATATGGTTAGGAAATAAGTGATAAAGAAATAAGTGATAAAGAAATAAGTGATAAAGATGGAGCAAAGCCATTCAGTGATTTAAAAACCAATGCCAGAATCTTAAAATGGTCAGAACATGTGCTGCTGCATTTTTTATGAGCAGTAACTGATCAATTTATTTTTATTATTTATTTAACAGGGACAATGCACAATACATTTATTGTACCAGGTATAGCTAAAAGCTAATAGCTTTCTTAAACCCACTCAGACTGGATGTGTTTTAATATTACTTACCCTGGGTAGTGATTTTAGTCCTTGTCTGGTGTGCATATGTTTACCTTCTTTTACCCCCCCATCCCATTGTAATTACAGCCACAATCAACTACTGTTTTTCTGTGAACTCGCTAGTCTTCCCACAATTTAAATCCCGTCACGTCCTTGGGTTTTAAAGTGGATCCCTTTTTTTTTCCGTGTAAAGTGCTGCTTGTCCTTCTACTGTTTTTTATCAGCTCAATGTGAAATTTGACTCTTTGAAAGTGGAGTAAATCAAAAATGTTTCTGCTAATTTGATAAACAGAAAGATGTGAACACCACCCAATAACAGAAAACACTAAAAAACAATCAAGTGAGCAAGACCCTGTAAAAGTTCATCAAATGGGCTTTTGTAATGTCAACTACACATAGGTACTTGTATTCTCTTTTGAGCCCTGTGTCTAGCCTATAATTGTTTACATTTTGGCTAATTGGCTAGGCAGGTCCTGTTTGCAATGTACCCATGGGTGTACAGGCGACTATTACTGGATTACCTTGATACTGTGGAAAACTTAAAAATGTGATGATTCTATGGAAAGTTCAGGAGTATTTATTGACGTTTATTCTCAATGGACATTGGATATAATGCTATCCTCAGGTAGTGTTAGTTACACTGGTTGATATCAACATGTGTTTCATGTCTGTGTGTTAAGAGTAATGACTTCTACGAAAAATATCAGTTTTGTTTTCAATTTCACCTCACGCAGTATATTGTTAGAGACCATACTTTGATTTCCTAATGGGTAATGCTGTAATGTTAATCCTGTCCGAATGGGGCTAGATGCAAGTGAACAGCTGTAAGTACATCAATTCACAGCTGGCACTAGAGTGCGTCTCCACATGCGTCTCAAGTGACCACTTATGACTGGATCTCATCTCCCTGCTCTATATGCAAATAAACACGTACATCAATTACGTTTGCTATCCACTTGTGATCACATCAACCAAGATGCATTTTAATGCCAGGTATGAACAGGGAGTAAAACAAACCAGAGAGAAGCGCTTTAAAATAGTCCTGACTGCTAGAGCCAAAAGCATGTTTTAACTTTTTCTTATCAACCTAGGAGGGAAATGGTCCGACACTGGTAATATTTCTTAAATGTTAAAGTCACAGTTCTAATGTGATACTCAAAATTCAGGTCAGTGGTTACACCAAGGTTTTTGAACTATTGCTTGGTCTACATCGGATCTCTGGAGCTCAGCCAGAGTGACCATCAGGTTCTTGGCCACCTCTCTTACCATCGCCCCCCCTGGTTGCTCAGTTTGGCTGGGTGGCCAGCTCTAGGAAAAGACATGGCTGTTCCAGACTTATTCCATTGAAGCATTATGGAGGCCACTGTGCCCTCAGGAACCTTCAATGCAGTAGAAAATTTTTTGTAGCATTCCCTAGATCTGTTCCTCGACACAATCCTGTCTCTGAGCTCTACAGGCAGTTCCTTCGACGTCATGGCTCCGTTTTTGTCCGGATATGCATTGCCATGTTTTGATTTAAGTTATGCAGACTTTCTTGACCCACTAAGTGACCTTATCACCTTTTTATAATAAACTGTTCAGACGTGCTCAGTGATTAACTTCTCACCCTGTAATGCAGGTGTCAAGAGTAACATACGCCAGACCTAGCAGTACCATCTTCAACATGGAGAAACTGGTTTTGTGATCCAGTAATACAATTAAAGGCAGGATTTTCATTATCACCCTTGTGGTCACCCAGCTGTGGAACTCTGAAAAGGGCAAACTAAATAAGGTGCCATAGACTAATGTTTTAATTCAAAAACCTTTAATTTGAAACTGCCCTCAGTTTGCAACTCAATAATAAACTAAGCGAACCTAAGTTTTATAGCCTACTTTAGTAAGTCTCAACCGGCACCACAATGTAGGCTAAACTTTACTTCTACTGCCTGTGAAAAGAGTTGATGTCATTTAGGACTCTGAATTGTTAATTTTTATGCCAAAGAGAAATTATTTATTCCCTACAATTCACAAACTTTATTTCACTACTGCTAAATTAAGTGATCAGTTCATTTTATCCCTCAAAGATCAATTTAATTCATTTGTTTGATTTTGACCCTCATTACTCTATTCAGTTGTTTATAGACAATTAGTGACAATAAATATCCTCATTTATCATTAAATTTTTGTCTTGTGTTGTGTATTGTAAGACTGATTAAGTGATGCGGGAAAAAAAATCTGTGATCTTTGCGAAAATGCATTCCAGAGTTTCTCTGAAGCTAATATGAAGTTTCAACAGTCTAGTTAGACTAATGAGGTAAGTATCTTCCAAAGTAACAATCTAAAAAATTAAACTGTGGAAGGTAGCCACATGATTTGGCTTGCTCTTTTGAGGTTGTAGTTTATTAGATGGTGTTGATGATGTGAAGAGGATGAAGGAGAATCCGCTGACATATAAAAGTTTATTACAAAGAAGTACAGCGTCAAAACAAGCATCTGCAGATCTGCTTGTGAGAGGGTGTGAAGCCAATGAACCACTCTGAAAATCAGCCTTGGTCACCTACTCTTAAATAGGGCAGTTGTTTTTCCTGAAAAACTTCGCTAACTGCTACAAAGCTACCTGACAATGCTTTGCTATCTTCTTATAGCTCCTTAAAAGAGCCCATGGATGCTGATTGTTGGGACATTTGTGGAGTCAGAGTATTTATTAAGCACTGAAATTTACATGACTTCAACTTTCCTGTCCTAGCTTGTTAGGGCACAAGCTAATTAAGGTTTGAGACCTTGGTAAAAGTTATCTGAGCGCTCAAATCTCTTGGTGCCCAAACTTTTGTATGGTGTTCCTTTCTTTCTTTTAACTCTGAAATTGTACAAAACAAAAATACACCAAACTTCCTTAAAATGTTGAAAAGAATGTTTCATCTTTAACTTTATGCCTTTAGTAGATCAGTTCATGTTCTGCTCACCTAAAAATTCATAGTAACAGAAATTTTGACCAGGGGTGCCCAAATGTTTTCATGCCACTGTATGTGTATGACATGTAACAAAGGTCCCCCAGCTGGAATCAAACTGTTGTGGTTATAACATTGTGGTTATGTGGAATGAGCTGTAACCAGCTGGCTACAAGGACACTCCCACTTGCTTTAACTTCATGCACAAGCCGATGGCTTCCATCTGTCTATGGGGTCTCACCCCTGAAAACAGATCTGAAAGAAGCTGAATTAACACATATAAACGCATGCACACACAGTAGTAGTGTACTGCTCTTGGATTCTGAAAGTACAATACTTGATTTGGGGGAGGGTGTGGAGGGATGAGAGAAAGATCTGAATTTCAAATTTCTCCCACTGTATATGTTACATAACATAGTTTGCATAGTTTTGTCAGCACAATGGTATTGTGTCTGTACAGTATCTGTTTGTGTGTGTGTGTTTGTGTGCGCGCATGTGTGTGATGAAGAAGGTGATGGAAAGGTTAAAAGATCCGTAGAGCTACAGCAGAGATACAGCTATACACAGTGCCAGTGCTTTGTGACTATACTTACAGAATTGTATTATTGCAACTTGAGAATTTGATTTACTGTGTCATCATAGAACTGAGGCTAATTTACAACCTCCCATTAAACAAACCTGAAGATTAAAGAGTCTATCACTGTGTCTGTCTGCTGTTTGGTGTTTGACAGTTGGTATAGCTTGCATCTACAAATCTCTGTAAAGCTGAAGAGAGCTGCAGATTCAGCTGATAATTCTCTGTAGGTTCACAACAATCAGTGACACCTTAGCTATAGTATGTATGTATTTTTTCTGATATTTTTTGTAGAAATATACTCCACAACATATCTTAATGTGGAGAGGTGATGTCAGAGGCTTCTTTGACCCAATCTCATTGAACAGTCAGGCAGCAGTGCAGAGATAATCCCTTCTAACGTGTCTGAGCAAGCCTCGCCCTTCTAACCAATCAGAGAAGGCCAAAGTCAGCTCAAGGTTGTCAATCAATAAGTAAACGCATTTCTGGTTCGCCCTCTGAATCTCATTCTAGCACTAGCCTGATTTCCTGAACTTGCATATGTTATATGTTTAAGCATTTTGGGGCAAGTCCAAGTCCAGTCCAAATAAAGTATTCAGTCGTGAATAGTAAGTCAGTTATAAATGTTTTGCTATAGTAGATATAGATTAATGTGACACAGTATTTGAGTATTTTACTTTCAAAGTAAAAGTCCTTCCGGTGCATATGCCTAATAAATAAATACTCACCACCTGCCTTATTCACTGTTTTTACACACACACATTTACCCAGTAAGTTTAGATCACCTTGGTAACCTATGCTGCATAGCTGACCATGGGGTTGTTCCAAGAAGCAGTTTTACGTAATTATCCAGATAACTTTACTTAGTAAGACCTGTATCACAAAGCAAGTTCAAATTACTCTGGCTCTCCTGGGGTTATCTGGCTTCACTGAGCCTAACATCGGCCGTCCTGGATCACTTGAATCATGAAGCTGGTTATCAACTGGCCCTGTTAGCTCTGGGTTTTCCTCCGGCTATGACTGTGTTCATGTGAAAGACGAGCTGTTACATGTCATAACATCATAGCCATGAGTAAAGTACAATTATGAGATGAAAAGTTGATGAAAATTTTGTTTATATAGCGAAAGCAGAAAATCATATTCAAGAAAGTGAAATGTAAAGAATATGATCACATAAATAAAATAGAATAGAATTGAATAGAATTGAATTGAATATGAGTAAGAAGCTGTCGAAAAACTAGAAATAATTTCCAAATATTTGATGCAGCTAAGGCTCAGAATAAATGCCAGAATTATTATATATGTCTTGTATATATTAAACACTACATATTATATATAAACTTATGAGTGAATATGAGTGAAAGGTTTTTTACTTTTTTGTCCGATTATGAACAAACTATTATGCACTGCACATATAAAGGTCAAACGTAATATAAGGCTGTTGCTGCCAAGAACAGGTGTATCTGACTGGCATGCTGCATTTATAAACATGGGAAATATTTATATATATATTAAAGACACTTTTTTTTTTTAGATTAGTATAGTCATTTGGCTTTCAATGTTAATCCAATTGCACTCAACTCAACTTTAGATATTATACATGCATACAATGAAACATAATCCATTCCAATTAATTCCTAGACATTACAACTTGCTTAAAAATTCAGAAAAAATCAGCAATATAGTTACTGTACCATATTGTAATGCAGTTTGTTTGGATGCTCTCTGTCATGCTGTGGTAGAGGTGGATCAGGATGTTAGTGGGTAAGTGGGCCCTCTTCTGCCTCCTCAAGAAGTAGAGACATTGCTGTGCTTTCTTAACCAGTGTTGAGGATTAAAATTAGCTCCTCAGTGTTGGAGATGAGTGCCACCCAGATTTTATTCATGTATATGGGGATGTGTCAGCAGCTTTTAAACTTCCCTAAGTCCACAATGAACTCTTTGGTCTACCTGATGTCAACTGTAAAGTTGTTATTACACCTTAAATCTGCAAGGTTTCTGTGAAGTATCTTATCGTGATTTTTGATTAAACCCAGCACTGTGGTGTCTTGTGCAAACCTGATGTTTGCTGAATGGGCACAGTCATGGGCAAAGAGGAGAGGGGGCTCAGCACAATACTCAGGATTAAGATGGAGGAGGTGTTGTTCCCCCATCTTAGGTCTGTTAGACAAAACTTCAGAGACAAAGCTGCTGGGTCACCCCAATATATGAACAATTATGTTGGATATAAAAAATATTTTTTTTTGCAAAACTGTTTGTAGAATCAGAGTAAAACAGCACTTAAACAATCTGAGGAATTAGTTTACCACACTAAATGCCCAATGAATGACGATTACAGTTGCTTAGTAACTGCGCTCAGTGTCTTTTATTTCCAACAGGATTCGTGACAGTGACTTTTACACTTTGAAAAACCTTTATCTAAAAACTTTTATGAGTATAAAATTGTTCAGACACCATAAGAAGATGATTGTAAATAAAAGATATGTCCACTTTGGAAGAACACAACATCTCCACAATGTTAATTAGTAAGATTCTCCGTAAATTTAAATTATCCAACATTTTAGCCAGATAAACCTTATAAAGCATTAATTAGCTTTTGGCACAAACAGCCTCACCTGAACTCTTTTAAGTGTTCTGTTTATTCACACAAATTTCCTCAAAAGAGACAAAAGAGCACTCTTGTCGGTTATGTATTTATTTCCCATATTCACTCTAAACAACTTCACATGTTAAAAATACCAGTATTATACAGTGGTAAGAGGAAACTATGTGAACCCTTTGGATAGACCTGGTTTTCTGCATTAATCGGTCATAAAATATGACCTGATCTTCATCTAAGTCACACGTATAGGCCAACATCATGTGTTTAAGATAATAACACACAAACAATTACAATCTTTCCTGTCTTCATGGAACACACCCATTAAACATTCATAATGCTGCTGGAAGAAGTAATTGAACTCTTGGATTTAATAACTGGTCGAACCTCCTTTGGCAGCAATAACTTCAATCAAGAGTATCCAGTAGCAAGGAGAAATTTTGGACCATTCTTCCAGAACTGCTTCATCTCAGCCATATTGTTAGGATTTCTTGTGTGAATGGCTCTCTGAGGTCATTACATAGCATCTTTGTTGGGTTAAGGTCTGTGCTCTGACTGGGCCATTCCAAAAGGTGAATTTTCTTTGATGGAAGTCATTCTGTAGTAGATTTACTTCAATGTTCATGGTCATTGTCCTGCTGCATCACCCAACTTCTACTTAGATTCAGCTGGTGGACAGCCACCCTGACATTATCCTGTAAGACACATTGATAAACTTGGGAATTCACTTTCCCCTCGGTGATGGTGAGCTGTCCAGGCCCAGAGGCAGCAAAGCCCCAAATCACGATGCTCCCTCAACCGTACTTCACTGTTAGGATGATATTTTCATGTTGGTACGCAGTGCCCTTTTTACACTATATGTAGTGCTGCGTGCTCTTCCCAAACAATTCAACCTTAGTTTCACCAGTCCACTAAACATTTTCCCAGTAGCGTTGGGGTTTTGGCAAACAGGCACACATTAATGTTTGTTTGGAGAATAACTGCTTCCTCCATGCAACCGTGCACCATGATTTGCGTATGGTAGACTGATGAACATGTTAACCAGCTCCAATGATTCCTTTAAACCTTTAGTTGTTACTCTGGGGTTCTTTTTTAGTAGTAATATGGTATTTTAGTAGTATTCTTAGTATTCTGCATTGTGCCTGTGGAGTCATCTTAGCTGGGGGGCAGGAAGTGTGACCCGACATGGGCTGCTCACAGTATTACGATTAACAGGTGAACCCAATCGTGGGCCACAGACTCAGAGCTCCAGTGAACAAGAAAAGGTTTATTGTTTGATCTCAGAGACTAAAGGTGGATGGGGAGTGAGGGTTCTGGCTATTTAGTGCAGGGGGCAGAAGGGAGCTGATGGCTGGGCAGAGTTGAGTTGGGAATGAAGGCTGGACAGTGGGTGGGGCTGAATGACTGACAAGCAGACAGGGGAATGAAGAGGGGAGCTGGCAGGCCAGGCGGAGGGTTGAGTGAAACAGGAGACTGGTGAAGTAGAGCTGGTTTGGTGGATGGTAATGTTGCGAGCGTGGCAAGCAGAGATAAGAGCGGGCAAGCAGGCAGGCATGCAGTGATTCGGGAGCACAGGGAGTCAAGACACAATTCTAATTGGCCTTAAATGGTTAGATGCAAAACTGGGCCAATTTAACGTGGAGAGAGTTTTTTCAGTTTTTAAGGGAATATCCTTGGAGGGAAAGCCAAACTCGGTGACCTGTTGGCAGTTGGGTGCAGGGGTCTGGTGTTGGTCAGCGATGAGCCGGTTACAATCAGCAGACCAGAGAAGGGCAGAGTGAGTACCTTGCAGCACTGCCTAAAATGGGCTTGGACTGACAGCAATCTCATCCTCTTGAGCAGGAAACAAAGAGGGTTGGAAAGCCAAGGGACATTGGAAAGGGGATATACCGGTGGCAGCACTGGTCAGGGAGTTGTGTGCATATTCTACCCAGGCAAGTAGTGAGCTCCAGGAAGCGGGCTTAATCCATAGCGATGCAGCGGAGGGCAGCTTCCAGATCCTGACTAGCACATTCCATTTGACCATTTGTCTGCAGGTGAAAACTAGAAGAAAGAGTTACAGAGGCTCCGAGGGCTTGACAGATACATTTCCACAATTGTGAGATGAACTGGACAAGATGCTCAAAATGGCCTAGGCAAGTGTTAAAGGCCATCTTCAGCTCATCTCGTATTCTAACCAGATCGTATGCGTTCCTCAAGTCCAACTTGGAGAAGACTGTAGATCCATGAGGAGGTTCAAAGGTTGGTTAATCAGGGGCAGAGAGTACGTTTTTGGCAGTGATGGTATTTAGGCCATGGTAATCAATGCATGGACACAGGGAACTGTCTTTTTTGGAAACAAAGAAAAGACCAGCACCAACAGGGGAAGAAAAGGGTCGAATGATGCCAGCAGTGAAGCAGTCATTGATGTATTTTTCCAGAGCCTCTCTCGCAGGATGAGACAGGTTGTACAACCCACTGGTGGGTAGGGAAGCTCCGGGAAGCAGGTCTATGATACAATCGTTATGTGGGGCGATGTGGAGGAAGAGAAAGAGCTTGATCCCCACTGAAAACCTCCCCCATTTCGGTATTCAGGGGGAATGGTGGACAAATCTGGGGGTTGTGGAACTGGTGGGGAGATGGTGACCTCTGCTGGGGCATTGGCAGATTGTAGCAAAGAGGAATAACAAAAAGAGCTCCAACTCTCAACTTTCCTGGTGGACCAGTCGAGATGAGGATTATGTTGTCACAACCATGGCTGACCAAAAGAGAGTGAGGAGATGAGGTGGAACTGAATTTTCTCAGAAAGGAAGACGAATAGGGGTTCAGTTTGGTGCATGACTTCGACCAAGAGTTTTCCATCCAACGTATTGGTATCCAAGGGGAGATCTAGTATTTTGACAGAGATGCAAGCCTGGGAAGGAACATTTCTTCTGCGCTGGAGTTAACTAGAAATGATAAGACAAGGACTTTTTATTCAAATATAAGGTGGCAGGAAATTGTATTCTGAGCCGGGGTTGGAAGAGGAGGTGCTTTTGCTCACTGCTACTGGTGAGCCTCCCCTTTTGGCCGGAGATGGCAAGTGGCAAGAACAATGCCTCATCATTCCACCACGAATCAGCTGCAAATGTCCTGAATTCAACAAAATATTCTGCTACGCTCAGGGATCCTCGCAGAGAGAGAGTAGGTACTTGGCAGTATCTCTACCCTGGACAGGGTGATCAAATAACTTCCTAATTTCAACAAGAAGACCAGCAAAGGAGCTACACATATAAGCTGAGTCATGCCAGAAGCCAGAGGAAGAATGTGCAGCTATGATGGTATGTTTGTATATGGGTATGAGTCTTTGTGTGTCCATGTCCACAATGATATGTATGTAATATACAATCACCAAGCCCTTTATGAGGAACATCTGTATACCTGCTTATTCATGCCATTATGGTTGGTGCTGGTTTGAGTACTTTTGAAACTGCTGAGCTTCTGGGATTTTCAGGCACAAAAGTCTTGTTGTTGATGAGAGAGGTCAGAGGAGAATAGTCAGACTGGTCAGAGCTAAAAGAAAGGCTACGGTAAATCAAATAACCACTCTTGGTCACTGTGGTGAGCAGAAAAGCGTATCAGAATGCACAACACATCGAACCTTGAGGTGGATGGGCTGCAACAGCAGAAGGCTCAATGGCTAAATGTGAGTCTGCAGTGGTCACAAGCTCACCAAAACTGGATGGTTGAAGACTGAAAAACGTATTTTAGTCTGAATAATCTAAATTTTTGCTGAGGCACGCAGATGGTAGGGTCAGAATTTGGCATCAGCAGCATGAATCCATGGACCCACCCTGCCTTGTGTCAACAGTGCAGGCTGGTGATGGTGTAATGGCATCATGTAAAGGTGTGGGGAATATCTTTTTGGCACACTTTGGGCCCCTTGCTACCAGTCATTCATGGTTTGAATGCCACAGCCTATCTGAGTATTGTTGGTGACCATTTGCATCCTTTATGGCCACAAGAAGATGGGTAAACATCTTCTAGTAGAAGTAACAAAATAAAACAGGAAGCAGAAAGTCCATATGAGGAGCAGATCGTGACACTAGTTTGAGAGCAAAGGGAGGCCCTATCCTAATAAATAACATTGTTTGGACAACGTGTCCCCAGTCTCTTCACTTCCAATTTTTCCTCCAAAGACTACCAAGAAAATTGATAAGAAAATAAATAATCCACTTCATTCATACTAACACCCACCGTTGCCACAGTCATTCACTTCTCCCGACTCTTGCACAAGTAGTACCCCACTGTATTGGTCAAAAGTAATTCGGTTCGGGGTTGAATGAATTTAGCCCAAATGTTCAGCAAATCAAGGCGGCATGCCACAACACGTCAATCACTTAACACTTATGAAGATAAATGGAAGCTGATACTATTGTGTTTAGGCTATAAAAAATAATTCAATTTACTGTAGATACATCCTGTGTTTTTCATCTGACTTTTTGGTGCTGCTGCTGCTTTAGGTTCCAACAAAATTTAAAACGATCTGTTTAAAGTTTTTTTTTTACAAATAAGTTTTTCATGTTTACAGTAAAAGATAGGGAGGTTAGCCCTTTTCGCACATTATACCAAACATCCCTGATGCTTTGTGTACTATTCATGGTAGGAACAATATAGAATAACATGTACTGTATGCCCAACAATCTAAATACACACAAGCACACTAAACGTTGTGTGAAAAGTATTGATAATGCACGTGTTTGTGACTTGTGTGTCTTCTTGGTTTGTACTCAGAGAGGTATGCAGGCTATCAGACACATTATATAATATCCTGCACTTCGTGGGTCTTTCTCTTTCTCTCTCGTTATCCATGGGTGCCATCCTCCCCTCTCATCCCTGTACTCCACTGCTCCTTCAAATTTACTCTGTCTGTAAATGCTGAATAATCTGAATATATTTCCATCTCATTACCATCTCATCCATCCTCTGTTCCCCACCTCTCTGTTCTTTCTCTGTTATCATCAATTGTTTCTCTTCTTAGAAAAGTCCTAAACACACACTCAAAAGTCCTCTATGATTCTCAGACGGACTGTCTAGCAGGCAACCTCAGGGGCTCTTTTCATTTTAGCTTTCATCTCTTGTGCTTCCTTTGTAGACCAGCACTGACTCTGCTCAGTAAGTATGTGTCTGTGTGTATCTAATAGAAGTGCATCAAACCTCTTCTTCCATTCAAACAGTAGTCACTTATTTTTCTATGGAACATTTTAACTGAGAAAGGCTGTCTGTTATGGTTACCATCAGCTCTTGTAACCGACAATAAGATCCTCCTCCAAGCTATGATCAGACAGTCGATTTTTTTTCATATTCATATTGACAGTGTGTCTCAAATGAAAAAAAGAAAAAGCTCCCTTGCACCTCCTCATGAAAGTAATAACGGGTCTTTGCATTTAGTGCTGGCAGGTCTATCTTGCCCTCTGCTGGACAACACTGAAATACAATACACCTCCTCATTTTGTTTTCTGCATTGTGATTTGATTTGGACATGTTACGGAAAATTCATGTCACAATGAAAAACAATTAATTCCGTTATCGAATACAAAAACCTAAATGATTGTAATTTAACATATGTTTTTCATTAAATTATGACACAGTTAATGCTTAAAAAAGGAAATAATATAACAATGTGTATCGTATTTCACTTTATTTCTTTGATTGATTCGTTTTTATTTGGGGCATTTTAAGTTTTCCATAAGAATAAAAACATATCGGACACCAAAACACTGCACAGGTTTATTATAAAATGAGACAGGACTTTAAAACTCTGGAAAGTTATCACAGCAACAGTCATTTCATCCTCTGTCACAATGATGATGTAAAAATCTGAATTACCCTTTTCAACTTACAAAGTACTGTGTCTACCACGATCTACTCTTCATTTCATTTTGTTAGATTTATTACATGGCACACATGTGTGCCAAAGCAGTAAAATTACTGAAGAGGTTGTGTTTTCTAATGCAGTGATAATGTCAAACCTGGCCTTAGAAACAATCTTTACTTTGAACCATATATTCCAAAATAAAAGTATTGTTTCTTACAAATGGTGACAATGTGGCAGTAAAGTTTTTAATCCCTCAAGAATAAATGCCTATTCAAGCATCCCCTGCAATATTTCTGAAATCAGCAGTTTCATTTTTAAAAAATTGTAAAACTACAAGAATGCTTGCCATTTCTTCCAATTATTATACAAACAGTGTTAGCTCAGTACGTTGTCTGATGGTCTGTCTGAGTAACACAGAACTTGGCCCAGTTGTTTGCTGTGCCACATTGAGGTACTGTACAAAACTTGTTGTGTATTGGCCAATAGGTGACGCTGTTACACAAAGTTGAACAATATGTGAAACCAGCTTTTTCAAATTCATCTTAGGTTGAAGTCCAATCTGCATAAATTGTTACATGTACAATCTAAGAACCCTCATGACTGTTGGATCACTTACGCCAAAACTTGGGGTAAATCGCAACAAGTTCACTTAACCCCAAGTCTAGGGTTTATGCCAGGCTAGTTTAACCATAATTTCTGGTATACCCCTCAGAAACATCAGGTGGATTGTTTTCCAGTGTCTGTGGTACTCTCAACCTGAGACTCAACCTGAGACCTCAGGCACAACCTGAGGATGTGCCTGTGGGCCTGCAGGTCCAACTTGCATTGCCTCGCCGTCCACTGGATGCAGATTACACGGGGGGCTTGGACAATGTTCAAACTTGCCTGCAGGTGTAGTTATTTATTTTATTTAGGGGTCCAAGCCCGAGGCAGCTGCAAAGAATTTATTTATTTATTTTATGCTTCCGATGGTAAAAGTGGTACTGATGCATATACCGTAAGAGTTATGTAATTGGAATTTTCAGGGGTGGTAAACAATGACACCAAAAATGACACATGTCCACCAGCAGGTAGCGCTATAATCAAGGTAAGTGCATTTGAGCAGTAACTCCCATATTGTACATGGACACGCTCCCTGAATTTAGCTGAAACTTGTGATATAGGTTACGTCCATATATGTATCATTCATTCATTTTTTTTTAACAAAATTGCAAAATATGAAAAACCTACTTTCTCAAACTCCTCCTAGGCTGTTAGTCCAATCTGCATGAAACTTTGCACATAGAATCTATGGAACCTCTTGATGTGATTTTTTTAAAAGAATTGTGAAAAAATGCGCACGTCGTGGTTGTGGTCCAATCTGCATATTTTGTTGCAAGGACCCTTATGATTAAAAGTTATAAAAAATAATTTTGATAGTCCGCAAAATGCAAAAGATAAAAGAATATCTTCCCCTGGGTAAGGAGAAGTGAGTTATGTCTTGGCAATAGTCAGTCCGATGAACACAAAACTTAGGCATGTAGTTTGCCATGCCCTATTGAGGCTCATAGGTCAGTTCGATTAACTGTATTTTTTCAAAATAAATACATAAATAAATGAGTAAGTAAATAAATAAATAGAAAGAGCAATCTAAGGAATGGAACAAATGGCAGGATCAGGTCAATTGAAGGGATTTGCAGGATGAATCTATAATCTAAAGGACACTAAGTGCAGGATGGACATTTCTATAGGAAAAAAAGTTATTTTTTCAAATCACATAAGTAAAAAAAGCAAGCTATAAATAAATAAATAGAATGATTGATCTTAGGTATGGAACAAGCAGCAGAATCAAATGAATGATCAGGTGAATGCGAGGAATTTTGCAGGATGGATCTATAATGTCAAAGACACAAAGATATGGTTCCTCAAGTGTATAACTCGTTAAGTCGTCTGTATAAAAAAGTTCATAAACTCACTAAAAGAGCCCATTGTGCTTCACCTCTAGGGGGATCCACAAAAAAAAAAAGTTGATATCTCATAAATGGTTGCTTGGAATTGTATGAAATTCAGTTTCCATGATATAGTTTCATAACTCAGTCGATGCATAAAATTTGATAATGACTGATTAAAGTGGGCGTGGCTTACTACAGCAAACCTAAACTTCTAGACATTTCATGTTCCAAACTTCAAAAATTCCAAAAAAGAAATCGCTCGTACATCCTACAGACTTGAAATTTTTTCAGCATATCTAATGACCATAGTTGCAGCGAGCCAAGTTTGGCTCACTGCAACCTATGGTCACTTCAAAAGTCCTTCAGTCTATATTTTTCAAAATATGTAAAATCAATTAACATCTATATCTCCTCTTCATTCAAATGCTACCAAAATTGAAACAGATATTTTTTGGATACTAGATATCAGATTCTGCAGTGAAATTCAGTGTCCTCTGTACTTTTTACCTTATGCACAGCATTTTTTATTTCAGCAAATGTTTGATCAAACTTCACCAATATATTTGACAATAAATGCGAAACGAGCAGCATAATGTGTGATTTTTTTTTCAAAATTTTATCACCAACAATTTGACTGTTGCAAGTGTTTTAAGTTTAAAAAGCATACATACCCCAGTTTTGCTCATGTAATGCTCATTGCCTTAAGATATGAGAAGGTGAGTGGAACCCATGTCTCCCCAGTGGCACAGCCAATAAGACACCTTCTCTGGGGATACAAAAGCCTAGGGTCCAAATCTCAAGGTGGACAAGTCCCTCTTGCCAACAATGTAGCAATTAATGCGCGTGGTATCCAAACGCTTGCAAGCTGCTTGGACCCAAATCTTTCCCGCTTGTTGAAATATTTATTATCATTAATATTCTATAGAAGTTTTTACCCTTTTATTTACTTACTTCTTCTTTCCTAACTGCATTTTGTGCAATATAAAGTGTATAATCATTCTAGTGGCACTCTACAGACTCCATTCATACCAAACATTTCCACCTCTGCTGATAAGTATTAGTTATCTTTTACATTTAACATTGCAATATAATTTCCTACTTATAAACCTACAACACATTCTTATGAATTTAAGTAACATAGCTCTTCTGTTCAATATATAAGTTTTAGTCATACAATGCAATGTACCTGTCAAAACAAATAAATTCCTGTCTCTAATTGGATTTGTCTAACACTTACTGTTGTGATTCTTGTCCATACCATATACCTGCTGAAGGTTGTGTAGACCAAAACTTAAATCAGTGAACCAATAGTAAGTGAGACAGTGCGCAGGAGTTTTTTCACTGGGTTGAAGGGTGGAAGTGTGGAACTGGGGATTCAGACAGCTCCTGGTCTTCTTTGTGTGGGATACCAACATTCTGGCTGGAAGCCTGGCAAGTGTGTTGATATGAATATTGTACAGCTGGTTTATGGAGAAGAGAACTAGGGCACACTAGCGGCCGTGCGTGTTGTATTCAATACTCTGACACACCACTACCCTCACTCTGAACAGACATAACAATAAAGCTCGATGGATACATTAACCAAATCAATACATATACATTGACAAAGTTAAATATTCTTGTGCTTAGCTTTTAGTAAACTTTATAAAGTAACAGGGAGGAGAAAGGCTTCTTCAGGCGTGCTGCTTTGTTAAATCCAATGAGCTGCAGTTTTGCTGGCTGTTTTGCTGAAGAGATCATTGGTTGCTCCTTTATTCTCCTTACAGAGTTAGTTGCTTGATGCTAACTTTCCTTCGTGGCTCCTGTTGCTTGGAAAATCAGCTGCCAGACTTTGTGTCATAGCTGCTGGCAACAGCTCTTGTCCGCTGGGAGCAAAGCAAGAATCAGTGTGACATTATTATAAACTAACAAAGTCTACAGAGGAGGGAGGTTTGGGTGGATGGAGAGGTCAATAAATCATCTGACTTTAACACAGAAAAACAGCTGTTCACTTCCAGTTTCCTACAAACAGTATAACGACCACAATCGTTCTATAAAGTTATTATTGTAACCATGACAATGAAGGTCCCCTAACCTTAACAAAGTAGTAATTATAACCCAAACCACAATTTTTCCCTAACCTTAACTAAGCCAAACCATGATCTTACCTAAACCTTACCTAGACATGTTTGTGGCCACTGCATAGGTCAGGTCATAAATCAGATACATTTTTGCAGCAGGGATTTGTAATGCTTTAGGAAGAAAACACAGGTTGTTTCTTATTTTTACTGGTGCTGTACCACCGCCTGTCGATGAGTGGACTGGTGGAATACTATTGGCAGGTGTCGCCCAAACAAATAAAATGGGGATCCACTCAGTGCCCCATATTTTTCTTCCGATATCATTGGCAAATGATCAGCATCTGAAAGACATATATCTGGGTTTATCAGTTTTTCAGTGTCCCAAAAAACTTGAATTGTGTGGTGTATGACTTAGTGTTTCTGTATTTGCTTGTGTTGCATACTTTTTATGCTGTGTGTATTATCATTATGAGTGAATGTGTTTCTTCATTTGTTGGTCTTGTTTGTACTTATTTGCAGCATTTTTTTTTTTTTCTAAATGTGACCTATGTGTGGTCAAGGTGGGGGTTTTTTTCATGTGTTTTCTTAAGTTGCATCGTGTTCTCTCTTAAGCACATCACTTAAAATCTGTGTGACGTTTGGATTGGAACACTAACAAAAAACTAAACTGAAAAAACTGAAATAAAGATTAAAATTTTGTCGAAAGTAGAAGTTTTCTATTTATCTTATATAATGCAACTGTATGTATAATGCAGCACAACTGGTGACACTAACAGCTTTTAAGGATGTGCAAATGTGCATGCTTAATTATTGGAGGTTGCTGCTAAGTTGGTTGCCTGTAACTGAAACTAAACTGTAAAAGAATAAAATAATTTGTTGCAACAAGTAAAAATATTTTTAGATAGTAAACAGGACCCATAATAATAAATCAGAACAAAAACAACAGGGTTCCTGCAGCTTTGCTGCTTGGACCCCAAAAAATCTTAGCAATTACAGTAGGATTACCAGCGATGATGGTACTGGGAGCAACGGTGCTTTGCAGGCATGGCCCACTTGGGCTTGGACTCCAAAAAAAAAAATTGGGTTCTTGCCACTTCGCTGAATGTACCATTTATAATAAGAATAGAACAGGTAGGTTGTTTCATTTTACAATATATTCTATGGTTTATCTATTTAACATTGAATTAACATTGAACATTATTAACATTGAGCAGTTGTTGCTTGCGGTCGCAGCACTAACTTAGGCTAAGTTAGCAAACCACGTTTCCTCACAATGGCGTGCTAACATTAAATGTATAATGTAAAAGTGGACAGTCATTGTGATAAACCCTCAGAGAATTACCACCAACTCTGCAGCTCTACAGAGTTTCATGGTCTTTTTAGTTCCTTGTTTTGTTCTTACAGCAAATTTACTGTTTGTTCTGTCTCATGGCTCACATCATCCTCACTTCCAGCTATAGCAGGAAGCTGTTTTCAGTAGAAAAGCCCTGATAAACCCACTTTACACTACCTACCCAGCACCAAACAACAGAAAGACAAAGCTAGAACAGTTATCTAGCTGGTGAACATAGCTTTTAGTTACTGAAGAGCAAGATATTTTTCTCAGGAGTTTGTGGGGAAAAAAACAAGGTTAAAAGGGCAGTGATGCATGTGCAGTTTTTGGCTAATACATTAAGCCAAAGCTTTATTAATAGCAAATGAATTGGTCTTTTTCACTGTCTAACTACTATTACTTTGTTACTAACCGTCAATTAGCCTGGGTGTTAAAAATCAGATCCTAGTGTCCTGTTGCCAAAATTTGATTCGATTTTTGTAATATTTTAAATTACCAGCCTTGCAAAAATGTTGATAGTATGCTTCTCAACTACCTTGGATGAGGGATCTACTGTTACATAACCATTGCAATATTTTGGTTAATCTTTGAACCTGCAACTTTGAACTCTGAATTATTTTTATGGAAAAATAATTTTTTTTCGAGATTGATGTTTTTCCACCTTCTTCTTGAATGTTTTCTTTCCATTAGTTTATCTATCTCATTCTGTTTCTCTCCCCTCCCTCTATTCATCCATTCATCCCTCAACCTCAATCCATCATGTCTTTTGTGCTTTTTCCTCACACCTTGATGCCTTTCGCATTCATCATATACATTACTATATTACATGCGTACATACACACACAGACACACAGTAACACACACACAGAGCGTAATAGTAGTGACGTGTTATGATTTACAGTCAGGTCTCCTCTGCTCTGATCAAGATCAGTCCTACATCAATAGGGAATCCTCTCTTTTCTGTTTCTCTTTTGCTCACTTATTTTTTATCTTTAATTCTCTCTTTCACATGCCCTATCTTTTTATTTCACCCCACTATACAACCATATACATATATACAATCTATTATACCTGATTATATGCAAAATATCAATAGAATGGATTCATTGTATTAGAAAAATTCCTAAGGATGTAAGTGAGATATAGGCAGTAGAACAAAGTTGTTCATTTAGAGTGTTACTTTACATTACATCATTGAATTACATGAGGAATATGATAATCTTTGTTTACACCTTTCCTTTATAACTTTAGCATTTTTTGGAGTATCAATACTCTTTGAATAACTTGTGATCACGAGTGTACATAAATGATACATGCAAATTGCAGATCACACTTATAGCCTAAGAGTAGTTTGGAAAAACAATTTTAGCATATTTCATGATTTTGCAGCAGGAGCTAGTGAGTGATTGGTGCCAAATTTTGCACAGAGCCTCAGTGGACCATGGAAAAGCAGTAAGCTGAGTGTCGTGTTAGTAGGAGAGATTGTTGCCAAGATATGCAACGCTACATGTTTTGACTACAACCTATAGGAAGTCATTCCTTTATAACTTGCACATTTTTGTGATTATCAAAATTCTTTTAATAACTTTATATCAAGAGGGTCCATAGATTCTCTGTGTAAAGTTTTGTGCAGATAAGACCCACAGCCTAGGAGGCGTTTGAAAAAAATAGGTTTCGCTTATATAATATAATATAATTAACAAATCAATAATAAGAATCTGAGCGATTACAACTGGGTTCCCAGTGCCACTGGTACTGGGAGCCATGCTGCTTTGCATGTGTGGCCCTCAGTCCTCTCAGGCTTGGACTCCTAAAAATAAAAATCTGAGCGACTACAATAGGATTCCCAATTCTGCTGGTATTTGGTCCCCAGTCTTTTTTCAAATTTTCATGAAGATCGCACATAAAGCCTAAGAGTAGTGTGGAAAAACCATTTTAGTATATTTCATGATTTTGCAAAAAAAGCACCATCCAGTGGATGATTGGTGCCAAATTTTGCCCCCAGCCCTGCAGGCTTGGACCCCTAATAAAAAATAAACAATAATAATAATAAAAATCTTAGCGATTACAATAGGTTTCCCAGCACTGCTGGTACTGAGAGCCACGCTGTTCTGCATGTGTGGCCCCAGCCACATATGCTAGGACCCATAATAATAAATCAGAACAAAAACAACAGGGTTCCTGCAGCTTTGCTGCTTGGACCCCAAAAAATCTTAGCAATTACAGTAGGATTACCAGCAATGCTGGTACTGGGAGCAACGGTGCTTTGCAGGCATGGCCCACTTGGGCTTCGACTCCTAAAAAAAAAAAGGATTCTTGCCACTTCGCTGAATGTACCATTTATAATAAGAATAGAAACAATAGGGTTCCATCAGCTTCACTACTTAGACCCTAAATACCCCACTCTGATAAAGGAAACATGAGCTCAATAAAAATCGAAACAGTTCAGGTCTTAAAACTAGATTTTGACACAGGGTCACTGTGTAAGACCAGGCAACAAGATAGAGGATGGAGGACCCATCATAGTTAATATTCAACTTCAGTGATGCATGATTCTTAGAAATTTGTGAATTAATCAAAATATGGAGACCCAGATGAATGATAATTGCTCCATCATAGTGCATAGTGCTTCTAGATCCACTGCTGGTCCTGCCTCTTATTAGGCTCTAGGAGTTCACTTTATGGGTTTGACAAGCTGCTGGTGATGTTGTCTCTTTCCCATTCATTTCATTGAAACAGAAGAGAAGAGGTGGAGTTCTGCCTGGCATAAAATATGTGGATGCAGGCTTGAGATGTGAAATGACAGAGAAGACAGCACTTAAACTTTTGAACATCTATTACCTGACTATGACCATTACTACACACCTCAGCCACTGTTAGCTATTTTCCTCCCCTCTCTATAGCTGTTGATTTGATTTGGTCTGGCCTAAACCCATTTAAGATTTTATTTATTTTGTTTTTTCCAGCAGAACCACACAAGTTTGATCCTTCCTTCAGAGGTCCAGTCTGCAGAAGGTAACTCCATACCTCCTTCTTTGCATATAAATCTGCAGCTCTGTATTCTATACTAAATAACATTATGTCTAAGCCAACTAATTTTTAAAACATTGTGTCTTCGCTCAGATATCCAGGATATTTTTATAAAGCTCACAACTTAACATCTAAATAATGGGAAAACAGCTAAATATCTTCTTTTCGGTCCTCTTTTCAGTCAGTAAAAAATAAATTTGTGCATCACAGCCAAGGTCTGGTCTGCAGTGGCACAGTCTGCTGAGCCTCAGCCTCACATGATTGAATCTTAGGCTAACGTGGCCAACTGAGCACTTTCATTATTGCGTGTACCTGTTCTTGTTAAGGTTTGACACGACTACATCATTTATTTATCAAATATAGAACAAAAAATGTTTTATTTAGACATTTCCTGTATTTGTGAGGCTGAGCGCTTTGCACTGCCTGACATCAAAGGTAAATGGATGAAATAGCTACCACCCTTCCAGAGAAGGGGCAGGATATCATGACGACTACAGCCATTCACATGTACATAACCTAAATAGTCACTGACTTTTTATTTACTTATGTATTTATTTTTGGCTCTGCACTTGAGCACTTTGGATTTGAAATGTTTACATCCACATCAGATGAATAATGTAGAAATTATAGCCCTTACATATCCTCCCTATTTTAGATTACCAAAATGCATCCGACAACTTAAGATACACTTTTTAAAAGTTTCACATTTTATTTATTTTGTCACAATTTCTTTACAGTCAGTGACTGACAAACACTAGATATACAGTATTTCCTGGTTCTGCAAGATTTGTACTGCATGCATCTTCACTTCTTGTTTGTTTCAAGGGCATTTTGTCATCTGTCTGTTCTTCAGAAGTGAAACAAATTTCAATTGGATTGAAATAAAAAAGTGCCCAAGTTTTAATAGTTTTTGTTAATTCACATGACAGAGTTCTGTCTATGCTTTTCCTTACTGGTTTGAAGTGGGCAGGGTTCAGCTGGAAAATGGTGTCATACACCAGTCTTAAGCCTTTTAATCAAATGTGTTCAAACTACAACCACACAGCCCTGAAAAAGCAGAGTAGGTAAGTTTGTCAGTGCTAAAATCAGATGTGGGGGTGTGTTGCATTGTGTGGACTTGTGTCGCCCAATTTTGTGAAGGAGCTACATATTTGAATGATGGGTGACTTAAAATAAATTAATTTAAAAAGTGTTGTGTTTTAAGTGTCAAAGACGCCAGCACATTCTCAGCAAGTGGGCAACAACAGGCCTCACCAAGTCAAACTCCTAGAAGAAATTTGTTGGTGTAGAAGTTGTGTAAAGGCATAACAGTTCACAAAACTTCTATGTACAGATACATAAGTGATAACATTATAAGTAACTCTATACTACATAATCACTTACTAGTGAGGATAGGCAAGATGTTTCCAATCCCGGCTTGTATCCCAGCAGCATGGGCCCACGGATTGCTCCACCTGATCCAAAGCCATTTGGAGGCCCTCTCTGCAGCTTCCATGTTGGACTTGATGGCCTTCCTCTTTGCAGCTCCAGTGATACCAAGTCGTAGTAGACCTTGCAGAGTGAGCAGCCAGCAAAGCCTCTACATCCCACTTCGATGGGTTCACAGCGAGCCTTCCAGCCTGCTCCACCAGCTCTTGGTACTTGAACCACTTCTGCTCATTTGCCTCCACCATGCGGTCCTCCCAGGGAACTGTCAGCTCTAACAGGAGCACCTGCTTTGTAGAGGCTGATGTTAGCACCATATCTGGCCTCAACAAAGTGGTTATAATGTTGTCTGGGAACTTGAGCTTCCTCCCCAAGTTCACTCGCAGCTTAGTTTACTGGTCCTCCCGTACAGTGTTGCACTGCTCAAGCTACGTGGTAGACCCAGCCATCTGCGGAGGTAACTACTGGTCTTCCTCTCCAGTGTCTCATCTGTTGACAGTGTTACTTCATACACCGGCAGAAGCCAGAGGACTCAAGGTAGGATACCATGTTGGTAGATCCAAGCATGAACCTTCCAGGTAAGCCAGACTTGTCTACTGCTGTGAGCCATGTCTCAAGCTCCTTGATGGTTGCTACGACTGCCGTTTCATTCCTGAGGCTACAGTCAAAGACTTTGCCCAGGCTCTTGACTGGTCTCTCAGTGATGGATGGGATTACAAAGCAGTTCGAAAAGATGCAAAACTTGTCCACCACTTTCCCTTTCTTCAACACCATGGCCCTAGCTTTGGTTGGTATGAAACTCATCCTTGCTCACAAGATGAATTTTTCAGGCCCTGGATGATCCATCTACCACCTGGCACTGATGTTGTGGTGACAGTAAGGTCATCCATGTAGGCTCTGATGGGAGGCTGCAGAACAACAGACTTGGACAGGGGGCCTCTACACTCCACTTCAGCTGAGATGGTGCACCCAGTTATGATCCCCTTTTCAAGTTGATGCCAATCTGATGTTGTGTCCCCAGAACTGACTCTGAGCCTGAAGTTCCCATAGTAGTTCAGGATGAGGTCCTTGATCTTGCTGGGTACATGGTTTTGGTCCAGGGTAGTCTCCAACAGCTTGTGAGATATTGACCTGTATGCATTGGCGAAGTCAAGCCAAAGCACCACCAGGTCTCCCTTCCTTTCCCCGGCCTCCCTGATCAGCTGGGTGACAACTCCGGTATGTTCTATGCAGCCTGGAACTCCAGGTATGCAACCTTTCTGGACCGAGGTGTCAATATGGGCATTATGTAGGACGAGATCTGTCATCCTTCTGGATAGGACACTGAAGAGGATATTCCCCTCCACAATGAGTAACGAGATGGATCTGAACTGCTCCAGCTTGGTTGAGTCCTCCTCCTTGGGTATCCAGATGCCCTCCACCTGCCTCTACTGGTCAGCAACAGATCCCCTGCGCCAGATCATCCACAGAATCTTCCAAAGGATTCTGAGGAGCTCTTGGCAGTGCTTTGTACACTTTATAGGGTACGCCACTGGGTCATGGAGCTGAGCTAGCTCGGGCTGCAGTAACCACCTTTGGTTCCTTCAAGGTGGTCTCTCTGGTGTTGAACTCCACAGGAAGTGGGATGTCCAAAAGGGCTCTGAGGGGCCCTAGCTCCTGCTCTCTATCAGGGTTGCTCAGGTTGTTGTGCAGGAATAAGTTCATCTCCTCCTTGGAGCAGGCAAGACTGCCACTGCACTTCTGCCCTAGCAGCTGCTTAGTGAATCCGAATGGAATGGCTATAAAGGCCGTTTGCTTCCTGGCTTTCTCTCTCCTCCTTCTCCTGTGCAATTGTGCTCTGCGCAGGATCATGAGTTTCTTCCTGATGTTCCGGAGCTCCTCCTCAGTTGCTACCTTGAAATATCTTGCCAGAGTACGAAGCTTTTGACGCAGTTAGCGGATCTTGTCTGCCCTTCGGTTTATGGTGTAGTTGGTTCTGGTGGTCTTGCAGTCTTCAATGCCGAACCTCTCTGCTGAAAAACTGACAATGATGGTCATTTTCTGAAGCCGTTTGTCTGCGTCTCCCCTTGCAATTGATTCCATGATTCTGGCCGCATCCTCATCGAATTGGTGCCACACTCTATGGTTGGCTTGCTGGAGGCCACTTGATCTGACGCTATTGAACTATTATGCTCGGAGCTGGAGAGCTTAGTGCTTAGAGGTTCTGCGCTCTGTGGGTTGTCTCCGGGCTGGGCTCCTCCTGCATCTTACCAGAAACGGATCTTGTGCACTGTGCTGGTCTCCCCTGCACCAAGCATTTCATTCAGCCCTGATGGATTTTAAGGCCATGCTTGGTCTTGCACACCTTGCCACAAATGTATCTTTCTGTAGTCAGCGTTGGTAATCCGTTTGCCAAGGTCATCACTGTTAGATCTGTTCTATTGGGGTCTTGTTCTGGGGTACTGTTTGGCTCTACTCTCATTCCAAAGACAGATCACATAGACACTGGACATTATTCAACCCTGTCTCCTAGAAATTTCATTCAATGAATGAATGAAGCATATATTTATTAACAGCAGCAGATGCAATATGACGTCATTAGGGCTGATTGCAGGCATATACAGTACACGACTGTCACAACAGAAACCAGAGCTCACATCCATAGTCCTGTC
The DNA here is from genome assembly GCF_016859285.1 of Xiphias gladius. NCBI lineage: Eukaryota > Metazoa > Chordata > Actinopteri > Istiophoriformes > Xiphiidae > Xiphias > Xiphias gladius. Next base: position 1,204,990 of record NC_053413.1, on the reverse strand, counting down.
TTTGGTTTAGGCAACAAAAACCACTTTGGTTAAGGCTAGAGAAAGATTGTGGTTTTTGTTAAATGTAAAGTTGTGTCTGAAGTCACTATGAACTTTTTTGTATTAAACCAGACCACAACCTTTCAGTAACCTCAACCAAGTCCTGTGGGAGTCTAAACATAACCATAAAATAATGCTGTCACTACAAATGGATATTATATTGCAAGAGCAGATGTTTAACATATGCAACTTGCTAAATATGTAAATTAGCAATTACATAATTCCTGATTATAATCTGGTTGCAATTCATAATAATTCATAAATTCATAAATACTCAAAACATATTTGCAAAGTTATTCATGAGAACCAAATCTTAATGTCTGGCACTGTGACGTTGTTGAATAGTTAGATAAATCAACTTGAGGACATACAGTAAGTGAGTGGTTAGCTCCTAGGCATCACAGTCTCATAGATGTTATTTATTCTTGTCCCTTAGGTAGAAGACCAAGCCCATCACCATATTCCGGGCTACAGCGCTGGTTAAACTCCTAGTAAATCATACAAATGTTTTTTTCCCCAAACATTAAGTTTGCTCGTTGCTTGTGTAGCCATGACTATTTAATATAATAGAGAAATACCAAGTTTTTTTCTGTAAAGTCTTCAGTGGCTTTTAAGTCTATATTTTAACAGATTGTTCACTTACAATAATACCTTAAGGGCTGTACTTAAGCAATTTAGTGTTTCATTTCTAAAATTGAGGACCTGTGAGATACAGATTACAAAGAGAGTGTTAAAAATTAAAGCAACAGAGGTCGAGATACCCAAATTTACGTCCCAAGTATCGGTCGAGCTCAAAAGAGACAGAATTATACACTTCTCTCAATGCAACTTGTCTTTCAAAATCCACAACCCCAGTTTGTAACATGGGCCCTGTTATAAATTTGTAGTCTCGACACCCAAGCGGAGATAACTTTGATGATGTCACCAGAAAATTTTCAAAATATTATTCCTAAGGGAACATAAAGTTTTAGGAGGACTTATGTTAATTTCTGGTGAATTAACCTGCAGTGGAATGAAACAGTTTTTCCCACATCAACTAGAAATCTGATTTCAGTCCTCACAGTAATTAGCTTTCACATACACAACACAAATACAGTGTGGTAGCGGATCACACATGCACATTTCCACAAACAAACATCTATAATTGCATCATTTCAGCGTTGTGACTGTAAGGAAATCTGCTTTTATTCTCTCTTATTCTGTTTTTAATTCCTCTCTCATTCTTTTCCTAAAAAAGTAATAACTCCTCTCTCCCTCTTCCTCATTAAACTCTAAGCTCTCTTGCTCTGCCTAGGCACTTTTTCCTCTCATTTCTTTTTTCTTTATTTCTTTATCTTAACCACACTAGACCCAGAGGCAGAATTAATTAAAGAATGAAGAACTGCTTTATTTACAGTATAGCAACAAATGTATTATCTGTCATGTTTTCTCTTCACACTCAGTTCTCTAAACACTACAATGTTTGCTTCATGAATAATGACTTTCAGTTAGAGTCAAAGTTGTATCTGAACATACAAGATTTGCATCCCTAATTGTAATAATGGATCCAAAAATTACAAATATAAACTGACTTTTTTATTAATATTGCTGCAGTGGTTTACAACTTGTTTCTTCTCTGTATCTTTAGAAGCTGCACTGATGTCTTATGTTGTTTGATCTTCATAATAGTCATCCTGTCATATGTGGCCCTGGGGATAGTGGGTGAGTCTATACACACACACACACACACACACACACACACACACACACACACACACACACACACACACACACACATACAGAGAGAGAGAGAGAGAGTGCCCTGACTGTGGGAAAAAGATTCTTTGCTCAGACTCCTCTTACAGTGTATTCTCTAGTGAATATATACACACATGGTTTTATTGGAAAAATTACGGAAGCAGGACCTGCTTAATCTCTTTTACTCTTACACACCATGATACTACAAGTGTGTTTTCCTGCACTTAAAGAGCAACTCATTATTAATCTTGTAGGAATAAAAGTAGGTCAGCACTGGTGGAATGTTCTTAAGCCTGTGTGGCACCTGGACACAAATGTACACAAATAATCACTTGGTATAATATATCACCTATCCAGGATTCAAGCAGAAACATATGGGATTTTCCACATCCAGGAAACTCCTCAGTAGGGTTTTACCGGAGTGGTTCGTGTAATTGAAATGAATGCTTATAACTCAAGAAATTCTAATCTCACCAGTCTTCATGATCAGCAAGTGAAAATGCATTACTTTTTCCCCAAATTATTTGGGGAGACTACAAGGTCCTCTAATAAAGCTGTGTTAATACATCTGTATTCTAAAGCTACACTAATCTTCTTACACAACTATTTTCCCTCAAGGTGAATTTAGAGCCATGTTTTTGTAATATCAAATGATCTTCATCAGCAGATGAAGTATGCTCAGTTGTCACAGAATTGTAGGTGTTCATATTTCCTTTTTTTAACACTATTGGCTGAAAGGTTGAGGTTCATTCTTGACCTTGGAAACCAAATTTCACAAAACACTCTCACCTCAAGCTCAATGTGATAGTTGTGCCGGGGCTTTCAATCATATCACATAGACTGGATTAGAAGTCCTTTAAGTGTTAAGAAAAATTGACATTCTGGTGGCCTTTTATTTAAGATGCATACCAGGATCACAATGTCCCTAGTTTGATTCTGGCTGTTGGCAACCTTTGTTGTATGTCATTCCCACTCTCTCTCCCCTTGTTTTCACTCTTCACACAAATATATATATTTTTTATTTACAGTGATTAATGCACAGTAAATGTTTCAGTGCATGGGAATTACTGACAACCTGACAGTCGTCTTAATGTCCACAGACTCATAGTCTTAGTACACTATGAGTACACATTTTACTCTGTGCTGAGGATGCATCCACAATGTGTAATATTTAAATGTGAGGACAGAGATCGGTATCTCTTATAATCTGTCTACACTGATGACTACATGATTGATCATAAAAGCAGTAATGTCCAAAGCTAGGCCTAACATCCAACTTTGATATTTTTTTTCCTGACGTAAACTTCTTTGTATGTCTGTTAATTAATGGGCTCCTATATGCGATTCTGATATGGAATATATGAATGAAGAAATGAAGCGACATGTCAGACAACTTCTTTAGGCTTGGCAAGAGGGTAGGAGAGAAACTCAAAGTTTGTTGAAGGAAAGTTGCCGGTGAGTTGCCAGAGTTAAAGTGATCTCAGTTTCTGGGACAGTTTCCCTCAGCTTCGAGTTACCAAACTAAAAAGCTCTCACTCAACAAACTTTTTGGAATACACCCCAGGTGATAATTTGTCAGATGTTGAATGCAAGCTTCCAGCTTTTTTCTGTTGCCCCCAAGTGGTCAAACGTCAATTGATGCAGCTTTAACTGTTGCAAGAATGTTCCTCATTATTCATAATACTATTAAAACTATTCATACTAATTCGTTCTAATGCAATTTGCTTTGGCTTGTGCTGTATCTCCCAGTTGTCCTAGATCCTATTTTTTTATTCGTTTACTTGGGTGAGAGAAATATACGAAATTCAGCATTCATTAAAAATTCTAAATATTCTAATGTGATTAATTATCAGTGATTAAATGATCATGCTCCTGAAGATATAAACCAGAAGATTGTAGAATTCCCTCTTTTTCTCTCCTTTCATTCTCTCTCTATCTCTGTCTCCCCTGTTGACTGGCTTTCAGCCATTCACTGCAGGGAAGACTGGTTTCCTTAATTTATTTCCTCTCTTTCTGTGCCTCAATCACATTGTGTAAGTACATAGTGGTTTGGAGAGGGAGAGAAAAATAGAGAGCAATTGGGAACAGAGAGGAGAAGTGAGCAAGGGAGAGACAGCACATCACTGGGAGGCCTATCTTTATTTTGTCTGGAGAAACAGAGAGAGATGTGATAAATCGAGTAAGTGGGGAAGACAATAAAAGAGCGAAAGAAATCTCTTTGTTGCCAAAGCTGTTTGATACGTTCAGTGGCTCTTGAAGTCACAGCGTGAAGTAAAGAAGGAATCTGAATCAAAGCATTTTATGTGAAAGCAAGAAGAAAAGTGATGTTCTGGAGTATGCAGGCCCATATGAAACTATCAGTAGCGCCCAATTTCTACATCAAGCACAGTCTCTGGCTCATGGGCTGAAACACTAAACCTCTGATACTGTTCATCCACTTCAAGAACTTATGTTATCTAAGGTTTTGATTTTGAAAGTGCAGTGGCCCTGAAAGCACAGTAACAGCACAGCACTGCAACTTTAAAAAAAACATATTCAAATAAACAAAACACAAGCAAATAAAGAAAACATCTTCACCAATTTGACAAAACATGTTCAGCATTTGGAAAAAAACGCTGGAAAGTAAGAAAACACAAAAAAACACAAAAACATTTTGCAAAAGGAAAAAAACAAATACTGAAATTCTGCAAGTCGCACAGAAGAAAACAGAACTGATTAACAAAAACACAACAGTTTCCAAGGGACAAAGCCTTGAAAGAATCAAACTCTTTGTTTCAACATGACAAAAGTATAGCATTTTGTATCACATCTTTTGCATTGTGTGTGTGTGTGTGTGTGTGTGTGTGTGTGTAGAAATGAAGACTAGTGTGGTTAGTGGATGTATGTATGTGTGCAAAGTTGGATTAGTGGTATTCATGTCCTCTTTATGGGCTGATGTCATATGTGTGTGCATATATTATATATGTGATTGAATGGGTGACTGAATAAAGTGCATGCACACAGACATAAATGCATAGTCATAGTCACAGGTGCACACACACTAAAACAAAGACTCTTTCCAAAATCACTTCATTCCACTTCTACTACTCCCCAACCTGGAAGACATCATTCGCGATTACCTCACCCTCACCCTCTCATGCACACACCCCTCTGTACTTTGTACTTAGCCCCAATATCTTTTTTCTTATTTCTCCTTCCTTTCATCAGTGCCACACACACTGGCACAGTAAATGTAAAATATAAACACAAACTACTCTCTCTGTAGCGTGATCTACTTATATTCGGAATTATTCAATATAAACACTGGTTGAATAGGACACCACCTGCTTTTGCGGGAAATTAATTAATCAAATTAATTCATCAATTAAATTTATCAAATGAATCACAATCCGTGACTTCCAGATTGAGTTGATCTCCGATCTCTACTTCAAAGGAACACACAGCGACTACTGGGCTTAAAATAATTAAAATGTATTTACTAATGTCTACTGACACATGATGAATGTAATGACTGATTATCAAGTTGCAAAGTGGAGCAAAAGAACAATGTTAATCAATAACTGATAAAATGAGTAATATGATAAATTGGACAATGATGGGAGAGGATATGTTTAGCATGTGTATTGTATGGCTACACTACTACAGATCCTGAGATGTATATAAATAAAATTTAAGGATTAAAAGATATTATTTCGACACCAACCCAGTCATGAGCAGTTAATAATAAAAAAATAAAATCTGGCTTTGTACACTTCACTTTGCGATCTGATTGTAGGCCGGGAACCAAAGCAGTTGGTGGTTGCAGTCGGTAAATTTTCAGACGAACTCCCACTGGATCCTCTCGTAGGCGTTGTGTATTACCTAGGTGACGGGTTCTGCCGATGTGTCTCCGGTTTTTGGACTTTGGAAGTCTGCTAGACTTCTCTCCTTCGGCACAGCTGTTGATTTCTTAGCAGGCTGGCATGCAGCTGGGGTATGCCTCTGCTCTTCTCATTTAATTTGTTGTTGATTATAGCTTACAAAATAGACGAGCTATTAACCTGAAAAACACATGGCAAAGAAAGAATACATGACACGACGATAAAACTAAAGAAGAGCATCACGTAAGGAAATAACGTGCAAAATGGCAAGAAGCCAAAAGCGGCAAGAAGCGCGAATGGCTAAAGCAAAGCGCTGTCCAGCTGTCTTACCACTGAGGGCCCGGCATGCGTTTTACTGGTGGTACTCATCTTCTCCCTTTGTTTTAACTGGACAAGTGAGTAATTTTTTATAGAACGATTGAATTGTTTAATCTGGAATTTACTCACAAAAATCACATCCGCCTTCCACCCTGACCCATTAAAACATTAATTAAATTATATAACCATAACGGAGCTATTAATGACAGAAAGGAACAATAACGTGGATTTCACATCAGTACATTAGTCAAAACGCCAGCATACTGGAAGTGGTCAGTTGACTACTTAACAGAACAAAACAATAAATAAAGAAAACACTAATAATAGTCGGATAATTATTTTTCATATTATTTTAGATGTGTAGAAAAGGAGAAATCTGATGCATTGCTTAAAGAACGTGGCCTTTGATTTATGGTACTTATCTGTTAAGAGAGAGGGAGAGAGAAGGTGGGGGTGCAGTGATTGTGTGTGTGAGTACAGTGGGTCCATAGCATGAATAGGGGCTCACACCTTAATTTTTCATGTTGTCTTATTTGAGGGAAGTAGCATTCAAATATTAATCTATAATATCTATAATATTATTAATTAAGATGAGTCCTATTGTGGTGGGATGAACCCATGGGCTGGTTATACATCTCTGGAGTTTTAAAAGATGGCCTGTTTTTGGGAGAAAGATCCTTTGTCTCTGTTTCCTGTCCATGTGATGGTTTAATTGTGGGAAGGCAGGGAAGGAGACCTTTTTGGGTCCATAAACTCCATATTATGATAGCTTACTGAGGCCAGCCTATGTCTGCTACATCCCACTACCATTAACAACATCAACCAATTTTACTGTACTGTATATGAATGAATGTTTCAGTGATGAGAAGGTACTAAATTGTCTGTAAAATGCAAAGATGCTGGATGAGCAGGTTAGGAAGAAACCAACATTTATTGGTTCGTTTTTTGAAAACATCTTCCTTTACAGAAAATATGAAAAAAAAAATTGAAACTGTTTAGCAACAACATGAGTACCAGTATCTTCATGAAACAGCTTATCTCTTTAAAATCGCTCAATGCACATTTGATTTTTCACTTTACATTTTGAGTTGATGTCATACACACGCACACACACACACACACACACACACACACACACACATACACACAAACACACACATTCTCTCATGGTTAGTCAATGTCTTAGTCCCTATCTGTTGTGTTGTGCGAAGACAGTGTTGTACAATAGCATTTGACAGAGTTGGATAGATGAAGGCTGAGAAGGAATTGTTTTTCTACCTTTAGAGTAATGCTAAAAATAGTTAGGTATTTTGTGCTGAATTTAAATAGCATTAAAATGATCAATTTTGATAAATTTCAAATTAAATAAATAATATTAAGTTATCAGAAAGTTATAATATATTATTGTTATTATAATGTTATTATATTATAATTGAAATAACCAGTTCTAAACCTACTGTATGCACTGTACTACGCTTATAGGATGCAGTCTATCTGCTCCTGTTTCTCCGTTAAATGATGTCTCTTGTATGTCCATCTGTCATTCTTGTCTATCCCTCCGTCCAGCCTGGTTACATGGGGACCCTAGGAAGGTGCTCCATCCAACAGACAGCTACGGCCAGTTCTGTGGTCAGAAGGGAACTTCTAATGCGTAAGTCACTCTTATTACACTAAATACACCGGATCCCTTTGTTGGTCTGGGGTTCCAGAAAAGCAAAGTCTATGAAACAGCATGCATGAGGTCACAGAACACTAAAAGCCATTAAAACCAGACTCATTAAACAGTTTTCACATGTAGTAACTCAAGACACAAGAGAGTCTTTGTTATGTTGCACACTTACTTTAAAATGTTGAAACATGAGCATGTTATTGGGTAATTTTATTTTATGTGTTAACAGAATTGTGTATGAAACGTGTTGTAAACCTAATGCTTTTGTAGTTATTTAGTATAATTGTGTTGTGATATTTCGGTAAATAGACTACCTCACTAGTTAGAGCAGGGTGAGGTTTTAATGCAGGTTTCACAAACTTTTGAAAAACAACAAGTATAGATCAGCTGGGGCCAGAGAGGAAGCTCCATTCCATCAGAGATGGACCACAGGTACTGGCTGATCTTGAATTATAGGTGAAAAATTTGCGTTAGTAGTAGTAGTTACTAATACTAGCAATAGTAGTTGTAACAGTAGAGGTGAAAGCCGTACTAGTTGTAGTGAACATGTGGTGGAAACTGTCCCCAGAATTCACAACATCATATATGATAAATGCTGATAACTAAATGTTTGTTGAAGAGGAACTATAGGAAGAAAACCTTGTAACTTCATCATGTGGTTAATGTCAGTGTGGGACGGTGCTGAGAGAACAGAAACCCACTTGACTTACATAATTCGAACTGCTGAAGCCTCAGAAATGTTAAAGCACTTTATTTCATAGCCTAACTGTCATATAGCATTATAATATAACAAATAATTTAATTCTAATCCCTGGCCCCTGGAACAAATAACTTAGCATCAATAGTGCATATACTGTAGATGGAATTCAGAACTTGTCAAAGAAACCCTAAGGATAATTTGCAACTTGTATTTATGCAAATAGTTGTTGAATGTTTTACAGTAATCAAATTAACTTTTTACCCAAAGGAAAAATCTTTCATTTTCAAGAATCAATATCTCCACTAGTATTCAATTTCTTGCAACCAAATTTTGGGTGAGGTTTCTTGAGTGTTCAGTACAAATTTCAACCCAATCCAGTAAAAAATAAGCAATTGGTGAGGCCTACAACGAATTGGTGAAATGTTAGAATTTTGCTCCAAGGGCCAAATTTCAAAAATTCATAACTAAAAAAGTATTTGGAGCAAAGCTATATGATTTTGCAAGGTCTCATGAATTTAATAGATGTTTTTACATGATTTTCTTCAAGAAAATCCATGACGTGAACTGAGAGGCCCAACGTGGGTTGGTATGGAATTGGTCTTTTTTTTTAAAGCTGTTAGAATGGTTTTACTTCAAGATTATTCTGAAGGTTGAAAAAAGAACTATCACGCTTGGTTATTCTGGGATGTTGGGTCTTTCAGTGGGCCTGATGGTCTGAGTGAGCCTGTGCCTCCTCCCAAAATAACCTGCACAAAGTGGTCGTCAAGTGGCCAAATAGTGTAGCAGGTAAATCCATATAACTTACATTTATCTGTATCTCCGTTAATAACCTTCCAGGCTCCTTTTAGCAAATTACAGGAATACCAAAGGCTGCTGCTAACATACTAATTCTGTTTCCCAAGTTCTATGAAAACAAGGCTGCATTTCTTTGCTGCATTTGAATGTGTCTTTGATATGAGGCAAACCTCATTAAGCTGTTTGGATGTATTCGGGCCACAGTACTTGCTTACAAACCCCATATGGGAGGAAAACTGAAATTATAGCAGTACAAGTAGTTTGCAGTTTTAATGTAATACTCATACTCCTTGTCTCTTGTCAACAATTGGCTCTTCAATTGTTGAATCTGAAGCAAAGCATTATTGCTGATACCATCTGATTCTTCATGTGACTGGTCCAAAAAGAAACTTCTCCTCGTGAAATGATGCAACTATAGTGATAAATGAATCCATCTTGTTGTCAAGCTGCAGGAGAGTGATAAGGGTGTGTGTCTGTCAGCTTCAGCAGATTAAGTGTGATATGTGTCCTAGAGATGCAGACAAAGAAAACTAAAAACTGAAGAAGCAGTACAGTATGTTTCTTTTGTTTGCATTGCCATTTACAGGTGATTCCTTGTTGCTGCATGTTGAAGAGTTTAGCTCTTTATTTTAAAATATTAACATCATAAATACAATAAGTGGCATAGCAGAGGAGCCCAATGACATTTAAGAACAAAACGCTGTTTTTTTTTTTTTCAAACTTGGATTCATCTTGATTCTATAGGTCAAGGGCTTTCAAAGTCTAACAATGTGGGCATCCACTCACCCATTACTGTACAAACAACTATCACTACAAAAACCTATCCCTGGATAGTGATAGTTGGTAAGAAAACCTGAAAACGTGATGATTCTTAGGCAAGTTCTGGGGTTTTGAGTAGTTTCTTTTTTTCTAATTCCTAAGTGGGTTAATGGATGTTTATTTGCATTGGACATCAGAGATAATGATATCCTCAGAAAGTGTAAGTCACACAGGGTCTAAAAATATGTGTTTTATGTCTCTGTGTTTGGACTGCAGTCATCAGGCAATCAGGGTTTTAAAATTACTTTAACTGTCTCGATGAGCAATAATGGTGTGTAAAAAGCAACTGCTGCTGCTTCAGCTGTTGACCAGGTTGATAAACTTGCCAAATCAGCAGCCAAACTACAGTAGCTATCTTCCCATTGTTTTAATAATCTAACACTGACACAATTACAAGACCAGCTCTAACCACTAAAATGCAAGAAGACTGAATTCTACATAATAAAAAATAAATAATAAAGTCTTGGAAAGAGTTTTACAGAACTTGCTATAGTTACTTTTGAAAATGGAAGTCTCTCTTAATATAATAATAACTTATATTATTTAATGCCTATAGTAGGCCTTTATAATATTAAAAGTAGAATCTTTTTCAATGTTGTTCTAGTCATAAAACAAAAACATAACTATGCCTTGTTGTTTTCTAGTCTATTATTCTGGTATATTTTTCTTATTGCTTTAGATAACTGGCCTAATATAGATAGTGTATTCAGATGTGGGTGCAGCATAGTGTGATAGCAGGTCATGATAAATTTTTATATTACATACATCTATGGTATACTTTTTTTCCCATGTAGATATTCCAGTTTTTACACTCACAGTAGGGTCAGGCTGCAGTTTAGTCACAAGATATGTTGCTACCTTTCAATCTCTTGATCTTCACATTATATTCTCACCTAGGTTTGTTTAAATTTAGTGTAAAAAAAAACAAACAGGCAATGTCATCAGGAAGTTGTACCTGCTTGCTCCAACACCTCAGTGAAGACAAACAATTGTTACAATTAGTGATCTACTTAAACCCAAGACTCAAAGTTTTGTTTAATTTTTTTTGGTTTGTTTTTTTTTTGACTGCACAATTCCATCAAATTGAGGTAGTGCTGCACTCAGTTTGCATTATTTTTTAGAAACTTCAGGATTACCAGTGCAAACACAGGTTGTGAAGCTGAGCCACCAGCAAGTATTTCGGTTAACAGTACAACAGAGACCACAAACATGTCTAGATTTTTACAAACCAGGAGGTCAGCCAACCATGTTTATATGTGCTTATACCCTGCAAAGCAACAATCTCTTCTCTCTTCTCTAGAGATTGCTCAAAAGTATTCTAGGATATGGATGAAATCACTAAGGGAAGGCAGCAGATATTGTTCGCAGACAAAGAAAAGTGACATTATTTAACTGCAAAATAACTCCGGACTTGTTGAACGTCACAGACTGATGATATACTGCATGTCTGTAATTTAAGATTAACACTTTTTGCAGGAAGAAACCCATCCTTTTCTACTTCAACATCGTAAAATGTACCAACCCAGCTATACTCATCAACCTACAGTGCCCCACAACTCAGGTACTCAATCAACAAATAATGATGTATATCTGCTGAGTTAAACAGCATCAGTTTATCACATCTGCTACAATGATTTATCATGTCAGTTTAACATAAAGAGTATTAAACTGGGACAGAGTGCTGTACTGAATGTACCAAGGCTTACACTGGCAAAAAGTGGCACATAGTGTCTAGCGCTCATTCACTTCAAGATTGCAATGAAACACAAAAAGTACTTGTTTCTGAAAGCAGCATGATGTTTACTAGCTGTGTGCAAATTTGCATTGGCATTGATAAAGTATCAGTGTGATCTATATGTCCATAACAGTAGAAGAAATCTTCCCGAAATAAGTTAGCAAATTCTGTCTGTGTTGATTTTCTTCCAGATGTGTGTGTCACAGTGCCCAGATAAGTTTGCCACCTACAGTGAGATGCAGCTGCAACACAAACTCAGCAAGAGTTACTGGGAATATTATAAACAGTTCTGTAAACCTGGATTTAATAACCCAGACAAGGTACCAATTGAGATACATGACACATCTATTATTTAAAAACATGTACATATAAAAAACTGTAATGTACAGCATAGAGTACAGTAATTGTAGGAGTCAAAGTGGATCCTGTTTAAAATTTTGGATGGACAGAATATCAATGTATAGCCAAAACTTGGAGTGCTGATGATGTAATCAGCCTAAATCTCTCCTTTTTCAAAGTTCAGACTGACAAAAGTGGCCTCATTGGGATGTTTTTGTTTACCGTCACACAGACCAAAGTACCAGAACACATATACATATTATTATTCTAACCCTCCTGTCTCTCCTCTGTTTCTTCCAGCCAGTATCTCAGGTTCTACGAGATGAGGACTGTCCCTCCATGATCCTACCTAGTAAACCATGTAAGGATTTAGAGACCTCTTTCTCCCTAAACTAAAGCAAAATTTCTATGTCAGTCTTTCAATTTAAAAGTAGGTAATATGAGTCCTCATTTGACAAAATTAGATGTTTCCTGCAGACCAAAATCCTTAAAATATCCTGTCCTTCTGCACACTCATATACATATTTATTCTTATAAATTATTATGATAAATTGTATTTATATAATCGATGGAATTGCTAAACAGCTTAAGTATTTCCAGTTTCACAGGAAAACTCTCCGTTCTGAGTTTTTCTCCTGAAAATAATTAAACAATAGGAAGCTAGACAGTGTAATACAACAATGCTTACAGTGCAATGGTGTAGTAGTATATGTTCTCAAAATTGCCAGTCGCTCTCACTTTGACATTTTTAATTATAATGCACTCATATTGAATATTATAAGAATTTCTCTGTGTGTGTGCATGTATGTCAGTTCTCCAGAGATGTCTACCAGACTTCATCACTCTGAATGGGACTGTGACTGTAGCTAACAGAACCAGGTTTAATGATGCTCTGGAAATGCCACACAGTTTTACTGAACTCCAACATGCTGCCAAGTACTGTATCTTCTTCTTTTACATATATATTTTTTTAATATTTTGCTAAAAAAAAATAGCTCACCTGGAACGTGAGCGTTAGCATCCAGCTTGTACACAAACCCTGAAAACATGGCATTTCTCTGTATCTTTTTAATGTGTTTGTCTTTGATATAACTTTGATGCTACCAGCCGCTGTCTTCCCTCTCTGTTCAAGACCATTTTCATTTCTAGTCGATTTCAACCGTTGTTTGAATATTAACACTCCTTTCTCTCTCCTCCATGCAGGGGTATAACCAGATTAGTGGACACTAAGGACATTGGCCTGAAGATAATGGAAGATTTTGCCAAGTCTTGGGCATGGATACTCATGTAACTACATGAACAACACACAGAAAAACAGCATTTGTGTAAAACCCCAATATCTAATCTTGTCTAAAATATATTTAGTTCCCACTAAATATCTAATAGACTGAGGCTAATACTTGTACATTTACAGTATCAGAAGCAGTTCTTCTTATGTCTGCTATCCTAGCAAAGTTTTTTTTTAAGTTTCCAAGTATCACTTTCTAAGTACCATCACTTGCTTTGTCACTTTGCCTCTGACTAACACCCACAATAAATTTACTCGATTAATTATTATACTTCATAGTCCAATAAGGGTTAAAATTCAGTCCATTAAATCAGGCTTGCAACAGGTTAAAGTTGTAATCCTTAAGATTTCACTCCTAGTCGATATGGCAACACTAATGGTTATCATGGTAACAGCAAGTTAATACTACAGCAAACAAGAAAAGCAGGTGTATGTGTGTACAGTGGAGCCAAAAAAAACCTAAACCCAGCCACTTTGAATTTACTGTGCAATCTTGGCACAGTTTTTGCCATTTACAAGCGTTGTACTTTAACAAATTCCTCCTAGAGAACTGATCAGATCGATTACAAATCTGATCACAACAATCTAAAGATGTTAAGAACTAAAGAACTGCACTATTAAAATCGCGAAGCTTTTCAGTTTTCATTCGTATTCATGGCGGCATGGTGAATTTTGATGTTTTGTCATGAAAGACGAAGTTGACATAACTCACATACATTATCCAATCCATCCCAAACTTCACGTGTGATAAGCCTGAAGACATGTACATGTCAATATTCAGTTTTAGTCAAGCACCACCTACTGGTAACAGGAAATGACATGTTTTATACTTTAATTTACTCCTCCTAGTGGGTTGGCCACATCTACCTCAAAAATGGTCCAAGAATCCACAAGACCTTGAGGATGCTTTATTGTGAAAATACTGACTTTTCACCAAAGTTCATTTCGTTTGTGATGCGGTGAATTTCAATGTTTTGCTATGAAAAAGAAAGTTGCTGTTGGGGTGCTAGGGAAGCTCAAAAATTCACAAACCAGGTCAATGCATCAGAAGTGGTGGAAATTGATATCTGATATGGGTGTAGCTTGATGGCTTGAAGACGATGCTACTTCCTCTCAAAATTTCAACAAAGTACCTCTCATGTTACATTTCACCTACATGTACGAAATTTGGCAGCCACATGTAACATCCCAAGACTTACTAAAAAGTCTCTTGGAGCCAGTCCCTAAACCAAACAGGAAGTCGGCCATTTTGAATTTACTGTGCGATTTTGGCACAGTTTTTGCATTTACAGGCATTGTACATTAACAAACTCCTCCTAGAGAATTGATCAGATCAACTTCAGATTTGGTCAGTGCAATCTAAAGACTTTGGCGATGCTAAATTTCAAGGCTTTTGAGTTTTTGTTGAACAGTGTGTCTATGGCATGGCAAATTAGCCATGAAACAGGAAGTTGTTATATCTCAAATACATGTTATCCAATCCGCCCCTAACTTCACATGTATGATAGGCCTTCCGGCCTGAAGACATCTACATACCAATATTCAGATATAGTCATAGCACCACCTACTGGCAACAGGAAAGGAAATATTTGAGACTTTGATGTACTCCTCCTAATCTGTTGACCACATCAACCTCAAATGTTATCTTCAAATCTTCAAAAAGCTTGATGATGCTTTTATTGTGAAAACTTTTCATCAAACGGTTTTGCACAGCAAATTTCAATGTTTCACCATGAAAGAGGACGTTGTTGTTGAGGGTGTAGGGATGCTCAAAAACTCACAAAACCTGGTACACGTGTCAGAAGTAGCAGAAATTGATATCTGATATGGGTCTCAGGATTTGGTGTGGCAAAATAGCTCAACAGCACCGCTTACAAAATTTTAATGAACCAGCCCTCGCACATGTAACACCCCAAGAGTTACAAATAGCTCCTCGCTTCATATCCTAAACCCAACAAGAAGTTAGCCATTTTGAATTTACTGTGCAATTTTGGCACCTTTATTGCCATTTACAGACAAAGTGCTTTAACAAACTCCTCCTAGAGAAATAATCACATCAACATCATAATTGGTCAGTCTAATGTAGAGGCATTTGCAATGGTAAATTGCAAAACTTTTTTAGTTTTTATTGAACGGCGTGTCCATAGTGGCATGGCCCCACCCACTGACACTGAAATGAAAGTTAAACAGTACATCAAAGTATAGAATACTTTGATGTACTACTCCTAGCAGGTTGAGCAGTTCCACCTCAAATTTGGTCAGAAAAGTCTCAAGACCTCGATGAGGCTTTATTGTGATGATTGTGAGTTTTCATTGAATGGTGTTGTCATGGTGGCGTGGTGAATTTCAATGTTTCACTATGAAACAGGAAGTTGTTACTCAAATATACATTGTTAAATCTACCCCAAACTTCACGTTTGATAAGAGTCTCGGCCTGAAGACATCTACATGCCAATATTCAACCATAGTCATAGCGCCACCTATTGGCAACACAAAATGACGTGTTATACTTTCATGTACTTGTCCTAGCAAGTTGACCAGATCACATTAGATCAGAAAAGCTTTAAGACCTTGATAATTGTGAAGCTTGTCAAGTCCAAGGTCAAGAGACGGGGGCTCAAGCCCATTTTAGGGTCTATCTCTGCACATGCCTGCCTTCATGCACAATGCAAATATGCAACAGGTCGACACAGTAAGTGATGTATAAGTCATTGGTTCTTTATCTGACATTCATGCAAATTCAGAACCATGTAATACTACCTGTTCTCTAGTGCCACATACTGCATACACGAAGTGATACAAACGTCATGTCCGTTGCTACACAGAGGTAATATCATCTTACTTGTTCACATAGTGTCCATTGGTCGGCTGCATCAACCAGCATCCCACCAGCACCCTCGATGTGCACAACGGTACACATTTAATTATCTGTTTACATGCTGCACAAATAATGACAAGAAATGACACTTGATTATCGTACTTTTTGGAACATAATGAAACATATATTACAGAAATACTATAAACTATATAAGATAAAAACAATATATAACTACCATGAACATGATCTTCCTCCCTGTATTTATACAGGAAGTATATATACAGGAAAGGAAAAAAAGGCGTGTCCAGATCCCCATGGTCCCCAGCTTCTGGAACCGGAAGTACACACCAAACTCTGTTTATAATTATTGATATTTTACTTTAAGTCTATTTAACTAATTCTGGCTGCTCACATTCACTGTGTAGTATGTTAAGTGAATGAATTACTGAATCATTCACTCAGTGAGTGTATCTCTGCAAATGAATGCATTCACTCCCAGGGAGTGGGTTGAGTGAGTGTGCTGAACGAATCATTGAATTGTCATTGAACGCATCAGTGACTTGAGGCACTCACTCAGTGAGCAAGTGTATCCCTCCACGTTCACTCAAAACTGACTGAGAGTTGTAAGTAAGAAGTGAACGGATTGTTTTAGGAAGTGACTCAGTTCAGTTCATATACGCAAAAGATTTTTCTCTTTAGTACAAATTGTTCACTACTAACACTAATCTATTAGGCTAGCACTAGCTTGATTTCCAGATCTTGTATATTGTAACTTTAAAAGGATTTTTTTTTCTAGTTTTTATTTGATTTGATTATCTTTTTAATATATAAAGCATAACTGAATCCTTAAAATGACACTTTACATTTAAAAACACAAAAGTTTTTTGGAAGTACGAATTTTGTTATTTTGTGCATTTTCTGAACATTTATATATATACATGTATATATGTGTGTGTAAGGAGAGTAGAAATGGGAATGTAAACCAATTTATCACAGAAACTTCTCAGCCCACCTGATATAGGCCACTTACAGTTTAAATACAAATTCAAATATTAGGCTATTGTGAGGCTGACAGGTACAGATGCAGATACAGGTAATAGCTTTGTGTTACACCCCTATTCTCTACTTGTGCTACTATCACACTACATTTTAGCAATTACCATTATCCTGTAATAACTGCTTGTGACCACAGTAGTTGTTTAGCAAAGGTTACATAGGCTTGCTTTAAAGTGCATGATTATTTGTTTGTTTTTCCCTGTACTTTTTAAAACACTGAAAGGGGTCTGCTGATATCCTTGGCCGTTAGCCTGGTCTTCATCCTGCTGTTGAGATTCACAGCTGGGTTGCTGCTGTGGACTACCATCATCACTGTCGTACTGCTGCTGGCATATGGTGCGTATTCAGGTCTTAACATTGTTTTTAGGGATTTCTACCTGAAAAGCTTAGCTCTACTGCTGTGATGCACTGGCGGTGACAGCACATATTTGAAAAAAAAATGGTCAACTCAGTTATGTCAACGAGATGATCAAAGACATAATGGAAAGAAGTAGTGAAGATGTTTCCAAAACCTCCTATTAGCATTTTTCAGTTTCATTGAATGTGTATGTGTGTACAGGTATGTGGTACTGCTCCATGGAGTGGTCCCAGCTCAGACACAGACCAGGCTCTGATGTTACCATTGCAGAAGTCGGCCTTCAGACTGACCTACAGGTCTATCTACATCTCAGACAGACATGGATCGTATTATGTAAGTTTGTCTGTTTAGTCAAATTTCACAGGGGAATCTGTAAGTCATTAGAATCCAGATTCTTCTTTGGATATTTAGTGCCAGTGTTCTTAAATTAAGATCTCCCTATTTAAGTTTAAAGTTAAGAGCAACTTCACTTCTCTTAGGTACAATTTTTAAGAAGAACCCTCTTACATCAAAGTACCTAACAGGACTTGTATGTGGTCTCTCTTTGATGGATAGTGCAGCAATGTCCTATCAATATAGGAACAGAGTAGCACTTTTGTATCAATCTAATCACCTGAAACTGTTATACAAGAAATTACATTTTGAAGGTATCTTCCTACCTACCTTCCAACACATTTCCAATTCAAACAACATGTTGGATAGGACTTCCTGCAGAGAGGCACTGTTAAGCAGTACAAAAAAAACAGAAATTGCTCAAATAAGAATTGAATATTTTAACATTTTGTTTTCAATATGATTTTTAATATCAGTCAACAATGTCACTTTTTGATTTTAATGGGACTAAAGCATACATTTACCACCACCACCAAACTGTCTGTTGTTTGTGTTTGTCAGTGATGTCTCTGGGAGTGACAGAAGCTTCCATCTTGGTGATATTGATCTTCTTAAGGAGAAGAGTCCAAGTGGCTATCGCCCTGCTCAGAGAGGCTAGCAAGTATGACTCTGAAGACAGCAAAAGAGCAAACAACACAGGGAAATCGCAAAAAACTAGATGTGTGATTGTCCTTCAAAATTATTAGGTATTTTTGAAAATATACTGTATAATGATAGTCCTGGCCTTATGATTTCTTTGTTGCAGAGCCATTGGTCACATCATGTCCACGCTATTATTTCCAGTCATCACCTTTCTCTTGTTGACTATTTGCATCTCCTACTGGGCAGTTACTGCCGTGTATCCTTCAGAGTGGTCACAAGCAACAACAGGCAGAAAATGAGAAGAGAAAAGCATTCTACATTTTATATTTTTTTAGTTCAGAGCTTAGGGATTCATTTGTAGAAATCATGTTCGTGTTAAAAGATGGATTTTTCTGTATTCCTCACCAGCTTGTTAGTTATGTCTTTAATCAGCACTTTGAAACCAGTTACCTTGCATCCTCCGGAGAAGCCATCTACAAAGTGATGTCTCCTGATGTGAGCTGCCCCTATGCCAACAGTACTTGCAATCCTGAAGTACAGTATATTGTCCTCAAATTAATTTCTTTATTATT
Source organism: Xiphias gladius (assembly GCF_016859285.1). Classification (NCBI taxonomy): domain Eukaryota; kingdom Metazoa; phylum Chordata; class Actinopteri; order Istiophoriformes; family Xiphiidae; genus Xiphias; species Xiphias gladius. The sequence goes on along the minus strand of NC_053413.1, from coordinate 1,185,912 downwards.
CTGCTTTATGTAGTCATGACAAAGTCATACGACATATTTAGGAAATGTCCAAACTTGAATCGAACCCTATAGTGCAGCATTAAACGAGTGCTGCATCCAGAGACAGCTGGGCACAGAAAGAGTTTACTTCAAAAAGAAAGAGGGGGAAGACACAGTGAAATATACAAAAGGGTATAATGGCACATTTTCAGACAGTTTTTCTTCACAAGGAATTCAAAGGTGTTGCAATTGGTTTTTCACACAAAAAGTGAGAGAAATAATAAAAATATAAAAAGAGAGCTTGAGAGAAAAGTTAAACCCTGCCCACCTCCACACATAGAGACACCTGGAAAAATGCTATGTGAATGTGATTGGAAAATGACAAAAATTGTTGGATACAGCCTGGTACTGAAAAAGTGTGATGGGGGTTCAGACCAGTGTTCATTTCATCAACAAAAACTACAATGAAAAATATTCACCAATTAACTATTTGTCACAATGAAAATGAGACTAAAAGCAAATGAAAAGTAACCTTTGACAATGAGAACTGTGATGAAATGCATTACATTTTTCTTTAGTGAATAAAACAGATAGAGTGAAAGAGAGAAGAAAGGACAAATCAATTTGTAGTATTTATAATATGTGTTGTGCAATCTTTCACATTAACATAACACACAACCTCAATTTGTACACTTTATAAATAATATTATTGCACAAACTGCACAGTCCTACTTAAAGACATAGTAACTCTCATAACTCTCCTCTGCTCTCCCCCTCATGAATCTGTCAGACCTTCAACAGAACCAACATCTCCAGATCAGTGTTTTGCCTGGGTTCTCAGTGTCTGTTTGCCTTCTATGGTGGGGAGACGTACTACTACCGCTACCTCTTCCTATTGCAGCTGTCCAATCTACTGGTCTTCCTCTGGCTGGTCAACTTCAGCTTGGCCCTTGAGCAGTGCACCCTGGCTGGGACGTTTGCTAGCTACTATTGGGCCAAGAGGAAGCCTCAAGATATTCCACCATGTCCACTCTTTTCATCATTCAGTAGGGCTATAAGGTGAGGACATAATCTGACAACCAAACGTGCAAAATTAGTTGGAAGTTGGAAATACAGAACGTACAGAACAGAGAGTCTTGTGTGTAACAATGTACTTCCTCGGTCTATTTCCAGGTATCACACAGGGTCTTTGGCATTTGGAGCTCTAATTCTTTCAGTTGTCCAGCTTCTGCGGATCATACTGGAATACCTCGAGCAGAAACTAAAAGGTTTACATCACACATACACACACACACACACACACACACACACACACACACACACACACACACACACACACACAAACACTATAACACAGTATAACACATATATACAATTTCTCCTTACTATCTTACTACTACTGTAATTGCTACCACTTTTCACTATATGGCTCTTGTAATTGTTTTTCCATGTAGGTGCTGACAACAGCCTGTCCAGGTTCATTATATGCTGTCTGAAATGCTGTTTCTCGTGTTTGGAGAAATTCATACGCTACATGAACCATAATGCATATATCATGGTGAGCTGGTTAAAGTAGTACTTTTTAGCATTAGTAGTGTGAATACTAGCTATCCACTGTTCATTTTGTCATCAACAACTCAACAACTTGTTGTGTTTTGTCTCTTCTCCATCAGATGGCAGTCTATGGTAAGAATTTCTGCACTTCAGCCAGAGAAGCCTTCTTCCTACTAATGAGAAATGTTGTCAGGTAAGGAGGCTCAATCATTTTCAGATCAATTCAGTTTTCCACTTATTCTCTCTGGGCCTTTTGAAAGCGGTTTCCTGGAATTTTTGTCTGGATACATTTTTGTGAATTTACTTCAGTCTCTATAGGCGAGGCCGGTTATGATAATTAATCCCCTGTGAACATACTTCCTATGTGTGACTTGAGATAATCAACACAAGCAATGTCTTCTAACAGGCTCCAAAGACATGGTTTTTAGAGAACCACATAATTTGGCTGGCATTTAGCCAGTCAATCAGGGCAAGTTACGATTTTCTCTGGTTGCGAATATAAGCAGCACATTGGCACTGAACTATCTGTCTCTATAGGGTTGCAGTTCTGGATAGTGTGACAGACTTTCTGTTGTTTCTGGGCAAAGTGCTAATAGCAGGAGGAGTGGGTAAGTTACAATGCAAAGCTTAAGTCTTACATCAGTCGTTCCACTCTCATGTTTATGTTCAAATTACAATTTCCAATGATGATGTGTTATACCTTCAACTTATTTTGAAATATAACTCTATGTTTCAGAAAATTATAACAGTATAATAGTCAGAGAATACATGTAGGCAGCAAGACAGTGTCTCACTCCGTATGTGTGTGTCTGTTACAGGTGTGTTTGCATTCTTCTTCTTCACTAGGAAGATCCCTGTTATCCAAGAAGAAGTGCCCAATCTCAACTACTACTGGATTCCCCTACTGGTCAGAGTCTCTCTCTCTCTCTCTCTCTCTCACACACACACACACACACACACACACACACACACACACACACAAACAAAACAAAGGACAATATACTAGGTACTTACTAGGTCAGAGAGACACCCTCAATCTGTACATCATCTACCTTTGTCTAAAATTATAGGAAAATTATATTGGTATATAATTTATATTCCTGTAGATTACTAGACAAAGGTAGATGATACGCAATGAACTGGTCATGCAAATAATGGAATACAAGGAAAGCCATAAAATACATAAAATATATACAGTTCATTGCATTGTTAAGACATATTGTTAAAAACAACACTTGGGTCAACAATGGGTAGTTGGGTTCTATTTTATTTTTCTGGAGCATGTTAACCCAAAACTAATGAAAATTCACAGTATTTATGTCTTAAGTTTCCTCTCATCTGTAATCAGATCTACTTTCAAAGAAACCCCTCAGTCCTTCTGTTGTTTTTCTAATTTTTATGTTTTTCACATCAGACTGTGTTTATAGGTGCCTACCTGATTGCTCACAGTTTCTTCAGCCTCTATGCCATATGTGTTGACACGCTCTTCCTCTGTTTCTGTAAGTAAAATTCCATCATTACTGTTTTTAGTACAGTACTGTTTTGTATGAAAAATAAAATAATGCAGGTAGATTGATTTCATAATGGGCTACTGTGCATTAAAAAAAAAAAACTGGTCATAATGGGACAAAGTTTATTAAACCAATAGTAATAAGTGTAATTTTTTAAATAATTTGTTTTTTAGTTCAAATAAAATATACGCTTTAGGGAATTTTGGTGTTCACTGGGTTTACAGTTTTATTTAACATACAACATAGTGAGAAAGTAAACTGTGTAGCATTTCAGATAGTAACATCTAGCACCATTTTCAGATATGCAATACTGAAACTGTGCACAAGCAACAGTATGAGGTGCTTTACATCTAGTTCATCCATCCTGATAATATGTACTAATATGCCTTGAATTTTCTTTTCTAAATCTTTCTGATACACATTTTCTTCTTATGCTTTGGTTGGATGTTTCAACCAAGTAAGAGCTCAAATTTGAGTGCATCCTAAAGTCTTTAATCATGATATCTACATCATCTCTTGTACATGTGGCTATTTAAAACACTAAACTCTTATTGTCTTTTTGTTTTTTCTTCATTTAAAATTACCCTGCTATCCTGCTGTACTACTTCCCATCCATATATCTTGATTTGACATTTGTCCTCAAACTCTACCATTGACTCTCTCCATATTCATCATACCCATTCATAAATTTATCATAATCCATCCCTACCTGCTTTTTCTCCCATGCTCCCTCTTGATCCATCCACACATTGTTTCGGGCAAACCAGGTGATGACTTCGAGAGGAATGATGGTAGTTCAGAAAAACCTTTCCTCATGTCTCCAGAGCTGCACAGAATTCTGGGAAAATCCTGTCAGTTGCGGTGATAGCATGTCCTCCTATCCACTCCACTCCATCAGCAACCAATTTGATCAGTGTTAACAATCTGTTAAACAGCCCTGCATAGACTTCACCTGGCCAAATCACTGACAAATATAACACTGGACATTGCATCTCTTTTGGAAACCCTGGAGTTTCTTTTTTTTTTTTTAATTTCTGCAAAGCTCAACCTACTAATATACATGTGTGGAGACACAGGAAAGATAATTCCTCATGAAATCTAAATTTGAAACACTCAGCAACAGTGCCACCATGTCAGAAACATCGTAAACCAATAGTAAAGTTAGAATCTGAAGACTTGTAAAAACTTGAGTCAAAAATAAAAGAAATATAACCAAGACAAGATGATACTTACCTTAAAATGACCAATGCAGTAACTTATCGAAATGACTGAGGGGGTTTATGACACTGGGTCATTGTTGGCTTGAGAGGGTCCTTCAAATTAATATTTAAGCTCTCAAATGAGTAAGTAAGAAGAACGTTTTTGTTTTACAAGATTTACTTTGTGTTGTTCCTTTAAACTTTTAATTATACCTTCATGTGTTCTGGATGAATGATGATTAACTTTTTTGTAAAATTTTCAAAGTATGTGAAAATCAGTTTAGGCAGAAATGATTGTGGCCTGTCCAAATAGTTTCATCTGAGACTAAAATCCTGGACATATAAATTTTGCTCCTACACCTAAAGACAGTAAAATAAGAAGTTCACACTGAGGACTAACACAGTTATTGTACTGTAAATTCAGGCCTGTATTTCCAACCAATAACCACACTCAACAGAATCACAAATTATAATTGTAACATTCTTCACTTTTGTTCATCAATATTCGGATCTAAAGGGGAAACTACCACTTGTGATTTTACTATTTATTCAGTATAGAGGTCCAGCTATTCCACTCTGGAAACCAAGATTCACATAGTCTGGTCTTGGCATATCAGTTTCTTTTGTGATGTGACAGAAGAGTTTGAGCAAATTATGCTAAAGAGATCGTTTTACACAGTGATAAGTAATATCCTGAATATTAATGTGGCAAAATTTCACCACAGCAGGAATATGATGAAAACACTTTTCAGTTTCAGTCACTATGGGTTAAAAATGTTTTTCTTTTTCTGTGTAAAATCAATGTATTTCATGTATTTATACTGCCTGGTATATGCCGTATTCATTTTTATAAGATGGATCAATTTTTGTATTTGTAATGTGGGCTTGTTTTTATAATCTGTGGAACTGATTCGAATATGATACAATTTCCATTTCTTAATTAAAAATAATGTGTGTTTTGTCTTCAGCACTTAAACTAAAAGTTAATGTAAAATAAAGTCCAATAAGTGGTGATAGAAATCATTCGAAGTTCCAAAATTTAGATGTAATGATTTGTTTAAAAAAATCATGCTCTCCATGAATATATCATGTAAAACTGCATTTTGCAAACAAGGAGATCCACTGACATTTAACACACATATAAGAGTAAGTTTATTTTTCTTATATGTGTTGACAGAGGTAGTGTTCCAGTGTCAAGCAAGAAAATTTAGTTTAAAACCATTACCAGGAGCACTTAGGTGTCAGGAAACAACAGCTAGTGTGTTAGCTGATTGCATTAAATGCATATGTCATAGGCCTATGTCAGATAGAACAGCACACATCACATAGTATTTAATATCTGTTCTTGTAATAGATCTGACACTGTCATTTTATAAAAAACTCTTTGAGTTAAAGCTTTTACTGAATTAGTAACTAAAATGCTACATAAACGCTTTCGTGATGAAAACAGACATTTGGTCCATTGTTATTTGTTGAAACAATAAACTGTATGCACACTCCATTTCAAAAAACAACTACAGTATCACAGGCTCAATCACTTATCGAAACTTTAGACATATAAATGTAACCAACTTAGTTTAAACTGATGGTTTGTTGCCTCAGGATGATTACGTGCTTTGTCAGCAGGAAACATCTTAACTTTTTAAGAATACTTTGAACTTTTCTCTGTGCGTCACATATTCATAAATGTTCATCATCAGACAAAAAGCCAAAGACATCTACAATTCTTTGAGTTGACTGCTGAGGTTAATGGTGCTAGGTGCCACACAGAGACATCTGGTCAGGCATGAACCTTTGTTCCTGTGTTTTGTTTTTTTTTATTTAGAACAAGATGAAGAACAAGAGGAACGGTAGTAGCAACAAAATGTAGCTTACATTGCATCCATTTGGTATACACTTTTGTCCAAAGCCACTTACAATAAGTGCATTCAAACCACGTTGTAGCAAAAGCTGGATATCATCCAAAATTGGGAATGTATCCCTTTTAAACAATCAACTAAAACCATGTTCAGTGCTACAGTACAAGTTCTTAGAGATTTTTTTCTTTCCTCCTTTCTTTCTTTGCATTGTTTTAAAGACAGAGAACATATCCTTTAAAAAAGAACACTCCTGACGCTAAATAATTAAATACTGAAGCTGACACGTGCATTTCTCATACCCAAAACAAATGGTTTTTCATATTGTCTTTCTGAATCAGGTAATATGTCTCTGTAAGTAATGCTGTAGTTATATTTAGCTTTATGTTTTGCTAAATATAATTACGGACATATAACTAAAGATAGTGCTCTATTTTCGCTGTGACATATGACACACAATGCAGTGTTGCTCTGGTGAAGTGGTGTTTTCCTGAGGCAGAGATTATTTCCTTGCTGCACCGGTTTTTTATTTAAGTGACTTGGAGTTCCCCCAAATAAGAAGAGAGATGCAGTAGAGGGTGTGGTGATTGCAACACAGCGGCGAACTGCAATCTTGGTCCCAAGAATCACATCTGTCATCCACCTGCTCAGAGCAGCTGAATTCACACAGCCCAGTACTTTTGTCCCATAATATTTTGGTCGCTTTATCTGGTGAAGGCACGCCCATATAAACTTCCCTAAAAATCACACAAACCCCTAAATTCCTGTTTTGTTTCCTGCCCCCACTTTTACTGTGAATTTTTGTGATGTGATCACAGAAGATAAAAAAATATTCCCATTATGCCAATAATAACGGTGTGATAGAATAAGACGCACCTGCAAGCCATATGACACTTGTGTCAGGTGATAGTGGAACTGTGTGTTCAGGCAAAGGCTTCTCCTTCATCTCCTGTGGCTTGGATTGTATCTCAGTTGTTTGTCACGTTCAGCAAAAGTGTCTTCCAAATATATATATATATAAAATGTATATTATTTTAATTAGGGCCATTCCATGAACGTAGCACACCAGTAGCACAATAAACTCTTCTTGGCATTTTAGTTGATTTACGAATTCCTGAATATGTTTATATGAAATCATGAATCTTTAATTGACATACAGTTGACATATGGGTGGCTCTTAAGCACAAATACTGTGCAGATATATGATTTTAAATTTCTTATGCTGATATTGTTTCATGTGTGGTCATTTAGGAATTTTATATCCACTAAAAGGTGTTCTCCAACATATCACTCTCATGTTTACTTAAAAACTTCAGTTTGAATGTCTTTTTTCATTATCTGGGATGTGAAAACAGCTTTCTGACCAGTAAGAGAAAGTGAAAATCCTACAGCACTTGTCTCTCCTGACAAGCTGCTGGCAGTGCTGTTAGCCGGACACTGGAGCTGACAGTATGGGAGGGCAAACAGAACAAGTTGCGCTGTCCTGCATCACACTGTCCAGTGTTGTGCTTGTCATCATCAGCTATGATTGTGTGTGATGCTTGTTTTTATGTGACTGACTCTTATTGTGGTGAACCTCTATACACAGAAAGTAACTTCTTGTCAAGTCAGTCTTACAAAAAAGGATTTTTAACACAATGCATCCGGAATAAAAGAAGTTTAAATAAGTAAACAAAAGCAAATATCAGTGACTAAGCAATTAAAAAGAAATACATCATGTGAAGCACTACATTTGGTTCCTTCTTGGCAATAGTGAACTGGCAAAGCTCTTCCTTTTGCTTCTGTAAAAGTAAAGAAGGCATAGGGAAATGGTAAACAAATAAAAATATTTTTCATAAATGACCCGATTGCTCCTTTTATGTCACACTGGAGGAGGACACTGGAGCTGAGAGTATGGGAAAGGCCACCGGAAACAAGCGCTGACCTGCATCATACTGTCCAGCGTTGTGACAATCTGTCCAGATTGTCTTTCACTCTGGAGCAGGTGTTCAAGACCCTCTCTGTATTTGGCTAATGGAAGAAGTAATGGAGATGTTTCTGAAACCTCTATTAGCATGTTTGAAATTCATTGATTGTGTATCTGGGTACGTGGTACTACATGGAGTGGTCGCAGCTCAGACGCAGACCATTACCTGGTGTTGCCATTGCAGAAGTAGTCCAGAAGACTGAACTACAGGTCTATCTACAACTCAGACAATTAAGACAGTCTGTCATCCCTCTACTATGTAAAATTTAGTCAGGCATAAAATGCTCAGGAAATTACAAAAATAAATGAATTTTAAAAATTCAGATCCGAGTAACCACACATCTAAATAAATGAATGAAATCCTTACTAATTAGGATTGATCTATTTGATAAATGCATAAAATGTGTGGGGGGGTTTTGTTTGTTTGTTTGTTTTAATTATTATTATTGTAACAGTGCTTGGACCAGGATTTGAATATTGGCTCATTGGCTCGTCCTTATCGCCAGGTTGTGTTATGTTAATATCACCGAACCTCAAGCTGTTATATATAAACAATAGATAATATCATTATAAATAATATAAGTGCACAAACTGCACCATCCTACTTAAAGACATAGTAACCCTCTTAACTATCATCTGTTCTCCTCCTCACGTCTCTGTCAGACACATTCAACAGAACAAGCATCTCCAGATCGGTATCGTGTCTGGGTTCTTAGTGTCTTTTTGCCTTCTATGGGTGTGAGATTGTACTACTACCGCTACCTCTTCCCGTTGCAGCTATCCAAGCTACTAGTCTTCCTCTGGCTGGTCAACTTCAGCCTGGCCCTGGAGCAGTACACCCTGGCATGGACATTTGGGCCCTACTATTGGGCCAAGAGGAAGCCTCAAGATATCCCACCATGTCCACTCTTTTCATCATTCAGTAGGGCTCTATGTCAGGACATAATCTGAGAACTCAAATTCTCATATTGTATGCAAACGTGTGAAACTAGTTGGAAGTTGGAAATACAGAACATACAGAACAGAGAGTCTTGTTGTGTGTAAGTAATTCCTCGGTCTATCTCCAGGTATCACACAGGGTCCTTGGCATTCGGAGCTCTAATTCTTTCAGTTGTCCAGCTTCTGCGGATCATACTGGAATACCTGGAGCTAAAAGGTTTACATCTCTCTCAGAAACACACACACACAAACAGGCACGCACACATGCATGCACGCACGCTCACACACACATACTATAACACACATACGTTTTCTCCTTCCTTTCTTACTACTAATGCAGATATATCGCTCTTGTACAAGCTTGTCCGTGTGGTGAATTATACAGCAACAAGTAGTGAACTGGACATGCAAATAATGGAAATACAAGGAAAGACATAACATATCTCATATATATGCAGTGCATTGCATTGTTAAGACATATTTGTGATAACAACATTTACTGGGTATTTGGCTTCCGTTTTGGTTTTTTTGGAGCATGGTAACCCAAAAGGAATAAAAATGTACAACACTGATGTCCTGTTCATCAGGTTTAGGTGGGAAGTAGTGTGTCCTGTGTAAATAGTTTCATCGGGGACCAAAATCCAGGGCACAAAAATTTTGCTCCTACACCTAAAGACAGTAAAATGCAAAGTTTGAGTCCACACTGAGGACAGTGTTTGTCCTCAAGTGTGGACTCAAACTTCAAACGCGTTTGTACTTGTGTGTTGTGCAACCCTTCACATTATCATAACACAGAACACAGCATAACTAAGGGGTGGTTCAAGACAACCCTGAGCCAGTACTAACTGTAAGCTTTATCAAAAAGGAAGGTTTTAAGCCTACTCTTAAACATGGAGAGGGTGTCTGCCTCCCGGACCAAAACTGGAAGATGGTTCCATAGTAGAGGAGCCTGATAGCTTAAGGCTCTGCCTCCTTTTCTACTTTTGGAGACTCTAGGAACCACAAGCAAGCCTGAGTTCTGGGAGCGCAGTTTTCTAATGGGGTAGTAAGGTACTATGAGCTCTTTCAGATATTATGGTGCCTGACCATTAAGGGCTTTGTAGGTGAGGAGGAGGATTTTAAATTCTAATCTTAAATTTACAGGGAGCCAATGCAGAGAAGCTAACACAGGAGAAATGTGATCTCTTTTCCTAGTTCCTGTTAGTACTCGCGCTTCAGCAATCTGGATCAGATGGAGAGTATTTAAGGATTTGTTGGAACAGCCTGATAATAAGGAATTACAATAATCCAGCCTTGAGGTGGCAAAGGCATGGACTAGTTTTTATTGCACCTTTCTGAGAAAGGATGTGCCTGATTTTTCCATGTTACGTAGGTGAAAAAAGACAGTCCTTGAAGTTTGTTTTATGCGAAAGTTAAAGGACATATCCTGATCAAAGCGAACTCTGAGATTCCTAAGGAGGAGGCAATGCCATCTAGAGTAACTATATCTTTATATAAGGTGTTTCTGAGGTGTTGGGGGCCAAGCAGAATAGCACCAGTTTTGTCTGAGTTTAACAGCAGAAAGTTACTAGTTATCCAGGTCTTTATGTCCTTAGGCATGCTTGAAGTTTAGCTAACTGATTGGTTTCACCAGGTTTCATTGACAAATACAATTGGGTATCATCAGCACAGAAATTGAAGTTTATGTTTTCTAATAATATTGCCTAGAGGAAGCACATATAACGTAAATAGAACTTGTCCAAGCACAGTACCTTGTGGAACTCCACGACAAATTTTTGAGTACATGGAGGATTTCTAGTAAATGTGCACAAACTGAAATTGATCTGATAAATAGGACCTAAACCATCTTAGAGCAGTCCCTTTAATTCCAATTAACTGTTCCAGTCTCTGTAATAGGATATAATGGTCAACAGTATCAAATGCAGCACTAAGGTCTAACAAGACAAGTACGGAGAAGTCCTTTGTCCGATGCAGTAAGAAAGTCATTTGTAACTTTCACCACTGGTGTCTCTGTGCTATAATGCACTCTAAATCCTGACTCAAAATCCTCAAATAAACTATTATCATGTAAAAAGTCACATAACTGGTAGGCGACAGCTTCCTCAAAGATCTTAGAGCGAAAGGGAAGGTTAGATATGGGTCTATAGTTGGCTAAACCATCTGGATCAAGAGTAGGCCTTTTAAGAAGAGGTTTAATTACAGCTGTTTTAAAGGGATGCAGTACATAGCCTGTTAATAAAGACAGCGATTATATCTAGTAAAGCACTGCTAAGGGTAAAACTTCCTGAAGAGGCCTAGTTGGGATGGGGTCTAAGAGACAAGTTGGTGGTTTAGATGAAGACATTTTTGAAGCTAGTTGGCGAAGGTCAATGGCAGAAAAACTGTACATGTAATCATGAGGTTGCACAGCTGTTTCCAAGGTTCCTGTGTTTGAAGATAAGTTGGTGCTGGTTAAGGGCAGGAGGTGGTGAATTTTGTCTCTAATATTTAGAATTTTATCACTAGAGAGGCTCATGAAATCGTCACTACTGAGAGCTATAGGAATACAGGGAATCACCACTGCTGCCCCTGTTGCCTCTGTTATTGGATCCTTTGACCCATCTTTAAAAGATTGTAAATAATAACTGTAATACCTATCCCTATATCTGTAATATTCCTGAACTAGATCTACTGTTTTATTTCTGTGCTTAATATTCAGTAGCTCCATTTCCACACAAGCATTTTGCAGCTTCCAGTCTGGTCTCACCGGCCATAACACAGTTGGACGGACTTCAATTTCATGAACTTTCATTTGTTGTGAATGTCCTTGCCTACCCATCAGAAACTTGTCCTCCAAGATCCTCCTAGTTGAAAGAAGTTCTTTGTGTCCCCGTAGATTTATCCACTAATTGGCCATCAGCTGTTTCCTATGGCGCCACATTGGCATTTCTCCTGCCTCAAATTGAAGAGCACAAACTGGTGCTGTCCCTAAGCAAATCTTCAGACCACAAGCAGACTTGGATGCTGAGCCATGCACCACAGAATCATAATCTATTCTTACCTGGATTAGCGCTACACATATATATATTTATTCAAATGATCCATTCTAGCTCCGCCAGACACCAAATGACATTAAAGACTTTCTTACATTTCTTTGCTATACCTCTTATATGCTCTATTGATACTAGTCTGGGGTCAAAATGTACTCCCAAAAAACAAAAACATTCTACTCTATCTAGATTATTTCCATATAATTTCAGATTCATTCCTTCCCTGATTTTCATATTTGTGAAGAACATAACTTTAGTTTTTTCCAAAGAGAATTTAAAACCTCATTCTTTTCCCCATCTTTCAAATTGTAGTTTCTTAACTACATTTTCTACATTCTCTCCCCTCCTTCACAAAGCCCCTTCATCTGCTTACAAAGACCTTCCCATGCATAACGGTATACTTTCAAATATATAATTTACCATAATTGAGAATAATACAAGGCTCAACACTACCCTGGGGCATACCAGTTTCTACAACATAATTTTCTGAGAGCTCCAACCCTATTTAAATCTGAACAGTCCTTCCAATAAGAAAATCCAAAATCCAGTACAGGATGTTTCCCTTAATTCCAATTCAATGTACCTTGGTCCCATCTCTCAACAACATATCATATGCCTTTTCCACTGCAGCAACTCTTTCTTTATTAACCTGGGTTATTCTGACCCAGAAATGGGTCCATTGTGCTTCCACCTCCCCTGAATTCACTTTGGTAAACAGCCACCAAGCTTGTCTTTTCCAAAAAGTGCATGAGCCTCTAATTAAGCATCTATTCCATTAGTTTACAGATATGTGATGTTAGAGCAATGGGCCTGTAGTTTACTGGCTTACTAGGATCTTTCCCAGGCTTTCTGATTGGAATTATAATTGCTTCCTTCCAGCTCACAATGACTCTCCCCTCCTTCCAAACTTTATTTAATAATGACAGCAATTTATTTAATCCTCCTTCACTTTGGTGTTTAATCATTATATAAAGTGGTCCATCTTTTCCCAGTGCAATCCTTCCTGTCCTCTTTACCTCTCCAATAGTAAATGGTATTTATAATTCACCTTCATTACTATTCTTTCTCCTTAGTGCCTCCTTCCAGCTTTTGTTTTTTTCCTACCTTGTTTTCCTTCCTCAGTGAGATTTAAGTACATTTAAGTACCAGTAGGAACCGGTAAGTATTTTATAGGTATTGTTTGATACAATGAAATTACATCCTAAATTCAGATGAATTACATGGTAGGAGGTCAGAAAATTACACTATAAATTGCAAGGTGTTGCTTTAAGAACCACCTTACTTCGTATATTACCAGAAAATATAGAAGACAACAACGACAGATTACTACTGAGAATCCTTCTTCTAATTGCCAAGAAGATAATCACAGTCTCCTGGCTGAAGCCAGCTCCCACAATGGAGGGAGAAGGATAAGGATGTTTACCACATGGAAACATAAACACAAGGGCCCCTTCACTTAAAACAGTTTTTTTAAGTGAAGGTGCACTTAGTCCTGAAGCCCTGATAATGAGTAGGATTGCAATATCATATCACCCACATTAGAGAACCCATTAAAGGGGAACCGATATTTTGTCGAGAAGAACAGAGTGCTTGTCTCCCATCTACTGGTGGAAACCCAGCCTTTTAAAGCCTTACTCTGCATCTTAAACCCTGGGTAAACAGCTGTAACCATCAAAAAAGGAGGCCATTGTAGGGTTCCTCCAGCCCGCAAATTCCTTCAGCCCACCACCGCCACAGCCAAGCCAGAGCAGCCAGAACACCCCACTGTTCCCCAACACCTGCAGGAGCCCTACAACCAGTGTTCAGCTGTGTCTGGTACAGGATTACATCATCACTCAGCCAGTTATGCAGCCGCCACGCCAGATGGTGTGGGAGAAACAAAAGGATGCCGACCAGCAAATACAAAAGAGCCTGGAAGCTGGACTGGCCCAACACAGCCACAACAGCTGGACTTCACCCATAGTGATGTTACGTAAAAAGGACGGAATGTACGGCTTATGCATAGACTACAGGGCCCTGAACGACTGCACCATTAGAGACATTCACCTGTAGTCCCTCTGGCTATTGGCAAGTTGAACTGACACCCAGAGCCCGCCAAGCAATAACCTTCTGCAACAGAAATGGACTGTTCAAATGGAATGTCATGCTGTTTGGACTGTGCAATGTGACTTTCCACTAGCTGATGAACTGTGTCTTAGCTGGCATGCAGTTGGAAAAGGGCCTGGTATACCTGGATGACATCACGTGTCAGAAATGCTGCAGCAACTTGGTCAGGGTTTTTTTTTCGATAGGCTGCACCAAGCCAACTTCAAACTGAAACCTGCTAAATGTTGCCTTTTCTGCCTCGGAGTGACCTACACCTACATTGCTCCAGGAAGTTCATCAATTCATTGGCCTGGCATCATATTATCAACAGCATGTGGTGGCCCAACATGTTACTAAGACACTTTGTGTTGGCTTTTTCTTTAATTTCTCTATACAGTCATTTCGGACTAGATCTAAGGGCAGATCATGGTGACGTGCAAAAAATAATTCAGTTATCATTTGGTTGGTTTGCTCTAAATTTCTGTTATGGATTAGTTAGACTGGCTAGGTGGCTAAGCTAACAACAGCCATTTAAGATAAGGGTAGTTCTAATATTAGCTTACATCAACAAAAATAGAAAATTACTTTACTGTAATTTCCAAAGCATCCCATATATCCCAACAACAGAATGTATAAGAGAAACTTATACATTCCTTTATTTATGGATCTTTGTTGCGCTAACATTGTCAATAAAGATAACAGAAAAAATATACATTTATGGCAGTGCCTGTCGTAAAACTAACCCATTGGCATTAAATTTGCACATGCATCAGGGGCAGTACTAGTGTGCCACTTTCAAGCTGCACCTGCAGTTAGGAAAGGGTATTTTCCGGTGGAACACCAGCAGCATACCACTAGGGGTCTGCATATGCCACTGAACCACTACATACCACCTGCCACTTTTCAATCTTGGCAATATTGTTTGTTTGGCCAGACAAACCTAAAGGCAGACACAACGCAGGCTTTACAAGTCTTTGCAGTTTCACTGCTCCATCTGCAGCTCTTTAGTTCAGGAGAAAGGACAGCCATGAAGCCTGACATGGCCATAGTAAGTGTTCAGGCAGAAGCAGAGAGAGGATAAGTGAGCTAAGACTGAAGACAAAGGTCCAAACCACTTATAGTTTGGGTGAAAGGAGCAGCGACCAGGGGAGTTGATCCTTGTTACTAAAGTTACATCTCCACTAACAGATGTTGCTATAATCAAATTTGAAAGTATCCTGTATGTTGTACTAGACATAAATTTGAGAGTAGCTTTCTCAAAACATTATTTATGCTATTAAATGCTATCAAACATGGCTAGCCTAGCACAGTGGAAACAGGGGTTGTACCGTCATTTGGCTGTTTGCACTACTATTTCAGCCAGGGTGTATGAATGTTAAATTCACCCAAATGTCAGCTCAAAGCACACCAAATGCTGGGACAGAATAAAACTTTTAGCAAATGGACTTAAAAATCGTCCTAAATGTGACTAATGAGTCACAAAGGTAAAAAAATAGGACTGAGTGTGTATGAATTATGTGTTTTTTTATCTGTGGAGCTCCTAAAAATATGAACCACATTCATGATGAATTGTTTCTGTTGTCCAGACACACAGGGTTGAACCTAAATAAACAGTAACATAAACAAAAATGTCAACTTTACATATTTAGAATAAATTTATAGGAATTTTTCATTTCTGTGATTTCTTATTTATTGTTGCCTTCTCAACCTTTCTCAACTCTTGTATTTCATAGCCCAGCAAATATAAATATTGATAGACTATTTATAATGAACAATTTTGTGACAAAGTTTGTATCTTTTCATCAATTTGTCATCATTTTATCAATTTTTTTAAATTTTCTTGTCTTTGTTGGAGGATGTGTTTCCTCTGTGCATGTTATGCAGCCTTCTGCTGGTCATTCTTAAGTGGCTGACTCTGGAGCTGTCTTAAATCTTATATGTGAGACGTGAAATAAGGTAAAGAGAAGCAACCCAAGTTTTGATACTTAGGAACATTTCTGAACTGCAGAAGCATCAGCTTTGTGATACTGGAGAACCTGAGTTACACCCAGGGATAGCTGGCTAATAGTGAAGTTAGTGGATTATGTCCCTGGTCTTAACATTTAGCAAGGTTTCTGCATGACACTATAGAGTCTATCAATAAAAACAAAATCAAGTCATTCAACAAAATTTTAGTCTGATACTACGCACTGACCCTGATCTTCTGCACGGTATGTTTCAGTCATCAAAAGTAATTGCACAAATAAATAGTACTAGTAGTATTAATAATAACAAGAACAATGATAACAATAATAACAATAATAACAATGATAAGGATAACATAATAATGATGATGAAGAAGAAGAAAATCCCACAATACCCCAACCTCAGAGGGTAAATTAAAGAACAAATGAACAAACTTGAGGCCAGAAAAATGCCCACAGTGTACTTTATTAAATGAATTTTGGTAGTTTGTATTGTATTTGATTCAAATAAAAATTTACAAAAATCCCATATATACAAAAATGTCATTTAGATCACATTTATCACTCGATTTATTTTTACAATAAAATGTACTTTTTCCCCATTGAACTTTCATCACACAATGCAACTTACTGAAAAGACCAGTTTTTTTGTATTAAACATTTGTATCTTTTTTTTTAATACACCACATACACATTTATCATTTTTTTCTCTGTAGCATATTTGCCATTTTGGTGGCATCAAACCACTAAAGACACCCTTCACAGTCAGAACTCAAAAAGAGAGGAATAATCTTTTTTAACATGTACACTTTGCATACATTTATTTACAGATAAACTTTCACGTTGATCAATTCACTATCTGTGGTACTCCATGTTCAACCAATTGTCTAAACAGACATCTGTACAGAATGATTATACAAGTGTGACTAGAATCTTATCATTATTCACCTGCTGGTTACTGTGCTTGTACTAAGGCTAAGCTCATCTGGAACTGTAGCTGCTGCACAGATCTTGTCCTGACCATCCAAAATAAATACAGTCATTTTCTCTAATTAGACAGACAGTGAGCGATGAGTTACAGAGTTGACTTCTCTGTTGTGTTGGCAGGTAGGCCCAGACCTCTACAGCAAAAATTTGATCCATTACAGCTGTTGAACAGAGACAGCCTGAGGGTCAAGCTGCTAACAAGATAGATAGCCAGTTCACATCTCAGAGAGCTACAGAGGGCATAGAAACACAGCACAAGACTGCTATATGCTGGCTTTGTGAGCAGAGTGGCTTGTTTATGGAATTGTTTCTGACAACGGTAGCTCCCACCGTTGTCCTGTGGAAGGTGTAGACAGCCATGTGTCTCCTCCAACAAGTTATCGTACCTAAATGTCATATTAGGCATTGTTCAAAGTCTTTCAAAATATGACCATTATAAAAATTATTCATATGAGGGTTTCTTATCTTCCTAAAATCAGGCAATTCAAAATATTGCTTAAGGTTGGGGAAGGTCGGTGTTCATGGTAGCAAGAAACCCATGTTGGCTGTTGGTAAGAGATGGGGTGCTAGTCAATTTCACTTTCTGCTAAGGACAGTCTTGGTTGATATTATACCTCTGGATCTCACCATCTCATCTTGGCAACCCCACTGACCATTGGAGATGCAGCAGTAAGGACATCATCCCTCACTGACTTCAACCATTGAACAATTCTGACTAAAGACATGCCCCATCCAATTGTGTTGGATGTGGCACATGTCTTCTGTGCACCCTCTAAAGGTGGGAACATATGTTTTTCCCCACCTCTCTTACATCAGTAGCTATTTGAAATTTTGGATCATGGCACTAATTTAGGCTTGAACACAGCCCTATGTATGACTGTTACAATATGATACAATAAATGTATCATTATACCCCTAATGTTTGGATTATATCCCTGGTGTTTCACAATTTTGCTAATAACAGTGCTGAAATATCTGAATTTCAGTTCAATGACCCAAAAACAATCAGTTGAGAGATTTTTGAATTTGTGAATAACTTTTACTGTGACTTTCTTATCCATGGACTGACAGTTTAGTTTGGAGGCTAATTTATTATAGTACAGGATGAAAAAGTGCAGCGAAAACGAGTTTAGGGAAAAGGAAAAACTGAAAAGTTTGTTCTACATAAACTGAAGCGAACACAATGGCAGTCTTTTTTCAGCGTTGTGTTCCTCTACATTGCTTGTTTCTTTATAGTATTCTCACAACTGATACTTTGAGTTACAACAAAAGTGAATCAGCAGTCAGCCATGTTTCCTACAGCTAGACACAGCTTTTAATCTGAGAAATGTTCAGGCTGGGAAGATGGAGGAGTGAGGCCTATACAACCTTTTTCTCAGAAAAAGGTGTCCTAGTATAAGCACAGTAACTGCTGTTGACACGTTTAGCTATCGAATAGTGTAACAAGAACACACAACCACGCACACACACAAACACACACACACACACACACAAACATGCACGCACACACTGGGCTAGTCAGAAAACCAAGCTGTGCTTTCAGTACAGCCTCAAACAACTACCTGGGTGATGAGGTTGAAATAAAGAAAAAAATACATATATATTCTCTTTAAGGCAAACAAAACATAAAAAGCAGCTTATAAGAGTTATGACCAGAGTGAGGAAGAGAGTCTGTTGATGTTTGTCCTATTTATGATACACTTCCTGGAGTAAGCAGGATACCCACCACCAGTTAGATATTAGAGAACTTGAGAACCTGTGGAACATTAATGAAGGATTCCCCTTTTTATGACAGCACTTCATTTTTCAACAGTGAGATCTAACATATCATTGCTTGGAATAAAGAAACTAAATGCATGTGCATTATGTATGATGAATTAGAATGAAAAAATACAATTTTTTTATTTTGAGTTTTGAAAATAACTGAGAAATTGAGGATAAACAGACCATGATTAACGATTTAAGCCAGATTAATAAAATGGTAATGGCCTTTTCCATTGTCATCTGGAAAACCAGTATATAATTCAGAGTCAAATAAAAATTGCAATTGCAAATTCAGTTTGGCATATTGTCTACAAATCTGAAAATGAGCAGTCCATTTCTCATTCAATTTCATTATCATTATGTCAGTATTATACCCTGGAGTACAGTGAATATCATTTCTTTATGGAATTTTCAATTTAATTGTGGGAATTCAGTCTGAGTTCCTTACAGAAACAGGGAGTTGGGTCTGAAGCGTTGCCTGTGTCACAGAAGAAAATATACTGCCGATGAAAGGGTGGAAGGTATTCTGTCCATGAAACAAACTGAGGTAGCTTTATGTTCAGTATTCATTAGTATTCATCATATACACTATATCAGTAGCTATGTTCACAAGATGTTAACAAAGGCTACACTGTATTTGGGAGCCACTGCTAATAAGCTTACATGTAATGCTTTGATGTGACTTTTAAATAATATAAGGCTGCTTTTACACAGAGTAGGCTACAGAGAAGACATCTGCCTTTCAACCTTTAGACTATTTCATAGTCCATGATGATTCTACTACTGCAGCTACTGCTGCATTTTAGCAATTGTCTGGCACACAAACAGGTCAGGTGAATTCTTGTCTTATTGTATAAAATACTGGCAGTGCTTTCAGTGTGACTCCATTTATTTCATGAACTTTCTGCCAGATCTGAAGTGAGTTTTGAAAGACTCCAGTGTTAGCAGATCAGTGGGTACCGAGGACCTTTGTTGATGAATTAGGCCAATAATAGAGATGAAAGATATGCTATATGCTCTAGTTACTAAAGAAAAGTCCAGTGCCTGTCCAGTGTGATACCTCTGACCCTGACACTTTTAGATGTCCTTGAGTTGTAGGTCTCTTGTCATCTACAGTATCATGTCAAAATGAATGAAATAATCAATTAATTCAAATAGTAATAGATAATAATAATTTTAGGTGTGGACTTGGTATGACGACTTCCTGAACAGGCAGAAAAAGAGTAGACACTGATTTATCCTTCTTGATGCCCAAAAGTTGAGCTAATAATGAGCTGTTGCAGTGCTTTTTAAATGCAGCATTGTACAGTGTGCGCCCTCCTCTAAGTCTAACAGTATTGTGCCATCCTGAAACCTGTGATTTTTCTACTTGGAAAAGAAAAGAAAAGAAAACAAAACAAAACCCCCGTGGTGTCTACATTACCCAAAATGCAACTCGACAACCAACAGTTCATTTTGATGGGGAAAATCAATTGACTTAAACCAAAAGCTCAAAATTAAGTAAAAAAAAAAAGAATTATTTAAAAAGAGCTGTGGTTAAAACAGCTGAAACAGCTATCTACCAAAAATGTTCTCTACAAACTCCTCAGTACATTAAAAATTACACACACTGATGAGAACATACACACACAGTTATGTGGTGGCAACAATGCAAATAAATAAGAAAATAAATTATGTGTTTAAATTATGTGACTTATGATTCAATATACAAACTGGTTCATGAGCCACATTCTAAACTGAAAGAATAGGACACTTGAATTTATGATTAAATTAGCCGACAACTTTAAACTAACAAAAACCTTGACACTGTGTTTGCGAAGTTTAGTTCTAACTACACATTATAGTTGCGTTTTTCTAATGCAGGTTGTACTTTGTTAGATTTTTGGATGTATTTTACTTAAAGCCTCCATTGGTTTCTATTCTGCAAATAATGCAGTTTAAGAGCAGATAGAGTTGAAAGGTCTGCTCTGGATTACTTAACAACAATAATGTAATTTTGACAATAATTAATATAGATGATGTTCTCTTGAGTTGCAGTTGCAGCAAAACAATAACCTTTTGGAACAATAGAAAAAGTACATTCAAATTTCTAAAACAAAGCAGCATGGTTTGTAAGATGATTGGCTGTGTTGTGAAATAAGTGTAACATAGTAAATTGGCTAAAGCATACAAAACCACAGGTATAGTCCTTTAAAGTGTGTCTCTGGCAGAAAACAGTGAGCCTGCTCATAAGCAAAAAAATATGTCCAAATCATTCAAGATACTCCAGTGTTACAATTTTGACTTGCCACCACCAGCAAAACACAAGGCCACGGATCATGGGAACACATCGTCCTGGTTCTCTCTGTGGTCTGTATATAGTGGGCTACACAAGAATTATTTTAAATTGCCTGTTTAGTGCTATATATTTGGAACCAAACTCATAAGATAATTAATAAGTGTTGGACATCAGCTGTAATGACCTGCAACAGAATTCATACTTCATACACAGAATGATAAGACCATAAGGTCAGAACAGCTTGGTATGCCTTGGCCTGGTTTGGTTAGGCAGGATGAAAAGGTTTACAGTCTCATGCCATGATTATGCCATTGACTTGTTCTGTGCTTTTCTCTCCTCTTGCCATTATTAGAAAAAAAAAGATATTGCACCTGGAACTTTCTTTTGTGCAGACATTTTAAATTTTAAAAGACACAACTGTTACCATCTGAATGGCATTGCCTTGACAATATCGTCATACTTGGTGGTTTTGACTGACAGCTCATTTATGTGATAACATTTTTGCCTCTGGCTTCCCAATATTCCCTGAAGTCAAGCTGTTTGGGTTTGGAGTGTAGGAAATGGGGTCTAGTGTAAATGGTAGAGTTCTTGATTTTATCTGCAGTCTCATTGCACTCAGTGATTCAGATTACTGGAGATGTTTGAGGGTTTGCTTTTCCTTACATATGCAGTATGTTGAAGTCTTGTGTCATAATCAGGGACTGTCTTGTTGTGATCCATACCATGTTGCTTGATGGTTGATCTGATGGTCATTTCAGTCACTAAGGTGTTCATAAACTTTATGAACATTATGGGAAGAATGTTGAAAATATGAACTCATCGGATGACAGGCAGTCTTCTTAAACACTGCTAATGCTAGGGACACACATTATAATTGTTTAACTGATTATAGATATGATTTGAGCATGACAACTGATCAAGACCAGTTCAGCCAAGTCTTTTTCTAGTCTGGGTCAGTTGATGTTGACAGGCAGGAGTTAAAATCATATAGTGTTTAAAGATTCTAATTGTGATCCAGCTGCTGCGCATCATTTTAATTAAAATTATTTTAATCATATTTGATATTTACAATTGGAATGGGACATTGACATCATGTGTCAAAATGGGTGAGATGATAAACGATAAAAAGAAAACTGTCCAAAAATGGTTGGCAATTTTTTAAATAATTTTAAAAATGTCCTTCATCAGGTTCACTTCACTATGATAAAGTTCTCTCCCCTCCAGCTATCTCTTTAGAGTTTACCATCTGTGTAGCACTCATCTCTCCATCCACCATTTTATCCAAATTTAGTGTTTTCATCTCATTTCTTTCCATTTGTCGCTTTAATTAACAAGGCAAACTCTTTTTGATGAATGCCTGTGTCGGTTTTGGTACAAGGACACTCAAGGATTATAGATTTCTCAAGAAAAATGGCAAAAAATATGACTAACATGACAGAGAGAGAGAGAGAGAGAGAGGTATCATGTCATTCATATACCTTCTGACCACCAGTTATAGCACTGACCATGAAACTGTCTAGATTTCATCAGTCACCCTTCCTAGACCATGATATGTGGTATGACAATCCTGAATCAAGCTTTCATAGTGGCACTTCAGTTAACCAAAAATCAAAATTGTTAGCATTTCTCATTCAAGTGAGTGGACACTACCAGCACCGTGCTAACTTGTGTTGTGTGGCTTAGTGTAACAGTGATAAAAGCTGGGTTAACTGAGGACAAAAACAGCAACAATTTCCGCAGAAGATGACGTGTTTGTCAAAGAACAAGCAGACTTCATGTTAAAATGTCCATGTGTACCTTCACTGACCGACGATAGCACAGGGCTGATTCAAGCATCCAACCACATGTCCTCCTGAGCTGCTTCTCTTGTTTAAACGCCATGCACACACACACACACACAAATCACCTATTGCCAACACATACACACTTAACCACAAAAAACACAGAATTCCAATGACTTCAGTACCCTCTACATCATCTCTAAAGTAAAAAAAATGCTGCATGTTGTATCAGAGTATTGTACATCCTGGTGGTTGATTTAGTTTGGCTAAGATGGCTGCGATGGCTGCTTTTCTGTGTTCTCTCTTCTTCTTGATCTTCAACTCATTTCCATTTCCTGCATCATCCCCTCTTGTCATTTCTTTTTCATTGCTGCTTGGCACTTTGCTCATTTCTTCTGACCTGACCTCCACATTCTCCTCCACAGACAAGCAGAGATCAGTATCATTGCGTAGTCAGGTTTATGTGGCTTGACTTGAAATTTTTGAGTTAAGCTGCCAGGAAGATTTTTTTGTGGCATTTTGTGAGTTTGACTTCTTGCCTTGCAGTAGAAAAAAACATGAGCTTGTGCCTGTCAAACTTTCACCACTTCTTTCTCACTCCCCGTCCCTCCTACCAGCCAAGTTTGGTTGATTCTATCCAAACAAAACACAATGACTGAACAAAGATGCTACTTTGACCACTATTTTCATGTAGTTCACTTTCTGCCTGACCCTCCTCCAGTGTAGATCAGAATTATCCAAGAGGTATGAAATGTCAAGGCCAAAGAAGAACGTTTTGGACTCTCCAGCCATCTGTAAGGTGTTCCACATCGTCAGATGCTAGAGAACATTTCTGAGGAACCTTTTTTTGGCACAAAGAGAACAGGAGTGACGAGCGTTATCATGTAGATATTGATGGAGGTACCCATCCTGCTGTTGCTGCTATGGGATCACACAATCAGTACTTCCAAACAATAGGACATCAAGATGTTAAGACACATATGACAGTTTTACTACTGATGATGAATGAGGAATCATTTCCTTCCCTCATCGCATTAGAGGAATTTCTGTGTAATTCAGGTATCATTCAGGTTAAAGAGGAAAATTTGCTGACTTAAATTTCATCTGGATGGACAGGGACATATGTTTATTTTATCCCTAACTTTTCCAAACTCAATCAAACAGTGCATCAGCCTCTCAAAGCTTTCTGTTGATTTGCATTTAGTTCGTACCACACTGGATTTCCCTGATGAGTGGAGGTAAAAATAACAGCGACAACCCTACAAAGAACTCAAATACATCCAGTGACATCAACAGAACTTATGCCACATCGCTCCTCGAATCATTACCAACAAAGCCAAATGCTCCTGGATGGGCACTGATGCTGAAGAATGGAAAAAAGGGAATGAGAGATGAAAAGTGACACTATTGGTAGTAACAAATTCTTATTGCCACAGTTCCAGTTGCTGTTTATGTGATATCTGACACTGCACCCTTATACGGGTTCTGATATCAGGATGGAACTATAAAGTGGTCTCATATTCCAACCTCTCCTGCACCAGAGCATCATCTTTGTACTGCAGTCGTGGAGGAGTCAGGGAGCAGTCTATGGCCAGGATTGCCTTGCGTATACTACGGTCGAGGACATGACGCTCCCAGGCTGGGTAGCGATTCCTACAAAGGTCGATCTTGATAACGGTCTCTTCAAGGCGTGGAGCACGAGATGATGGAGTGGATGGCACTGTGGGTCGGACCTGAAACACTGGCATGCAGCCATCCCGCTCAGAATATTTCCCCGTGTCGCGCTCCAGAGTTGTGGTGGCACCTCTGTTGGAGCGCAATGAGTTGGTGGCACCTTCTGATGGTAGTGTGGAGAACTGAGCAGTGGGGTCCAGGTTGAGGCCCTGGCTGCTCAGCGAGCGTCCAAAGCGTGGCCCATTGGGATGGAAAAAGGCATAGTACATGAGCATGAAAACCACTCCAGTGAGGAAACTGCTGAAGATGACGCAGAGTGCTGGAACTGCAAAGGCGTCAGTGGTGTGAGGCGAACGGTAGAGATACCACAACGCACTAAGAGCAGCATTCTCCACCAAGATCACCAGGTAATAGATGAAAAGCCGACACCTGCACAAAGACATGATAAAAAGATACTGAATCAGATAGAATGAAACTAAATTAGTTAGCAAAACATGAAATGGGGTTCTCCATTATTAGCAGGGAAGATAAATGTGTGGTGAGAAGTGCTTAAATTGTATTTTGACAGTGGGCCATAAGGATGGCTATACTGGTCAGCTGTTCCATCCCTCCAACACAGATACCTCCACATCTGCTACCTAAATTTATACCAGGTAAATACCAGTATATTAGGTTGATTCCTAATGTTTTTGATGATCTCTTGCTCTCTCTCTCAGTGCCTCTATCAGTATTGTTTTTTATTCAGTTTCACGAAATATTTAAAATATACTGTTCAGGAGTAAAAAACTTTTTTTTTGACCGTCCATAAGTGTTCCCTCAGTGTTAACATTTGGTGAAAATGTCAAAGTTGTACACAAGAAAGAAGATAGAAAATATATTGGATAAATTACAATGAAATTTGCTGTGGGTGTTGACAGTCCCCAGAGGACAAAATCTCTCTGATTGTGATGACCCCACAACTTTTGCCAGTAATGGGTACAATGACAAGAAACACTTTCATGTTCCTAGAGGAAAAAATTCTTCGAATTTGGTAAGCCTCAACCCGTTCTACACTGCCATTCTGGGGTCAAGAGTTCTAGCAGCAAGGCTGTAAGAATATAAAATTGTCAATGTCTTGTTCAGCCTATCAACTATTTTGTATTGTGGGCTCGAGTGAAAATTTCAACCCCTAGTAGCAGCTGCAAATGAGGGTTCAAAGCTGCACTAATCATTTTTTATATCAGTAGATAAAATGACAGTGTATAATATTAAAGGGGTCACTCATAGTGGTGATCCACTCCAGTATCCTTAGGAATTACGTCGAAATTGAACAATACCACAGGTCACAATTTAGGTGGAGTGCCAGAGTTCACTGAAAATGCAGGAAGTAATGTGTATTTTATGTAGCCAGGCCGAAGGTACATGCAGAAGACCGGAGTTTGCATCCCATCTCAGACCTGAAATTAACATTCACCTTTTCTATAAGCTGCAAATATGATCTTTCCCTGACTCTAACCATACTGTTGTTGCCGTGCACAGATATTGTAGAAAATCAGACTTTTAAAAATGTTGGCATTGGAAAATTTGTCATTGAATGTAATCCAGGGTTTTGCAGAATGTTCAATATAAGCGTTGTTGTCTGGTGATATGGTTGTTGCAAACCCACAATTATCACTTGACTCTGCAGTTCCTGTCGGCTTTAGGGAGATTTGAAGATACAAAGCTTTTTTACAAATACACAAACCTGGATTTCTCTTTACAAAGGTTAATTTACAACTACAAACTTTGGAATTATTTGTTAACATCATTTTACAAGATCAAAACCTTACTGACCCTAATTTTGGCCCATAATTTTTAACCTAATTTAGCTCATTGGCACAACCTCAAAAAAATTCTAATGTTGCACTCTGTCTGCTAGATGTGTAAGTGTTTACTAAAACTTTACAGTTTGTCCCACTGCCCCAAAAACAGCCAGAAAGCAAAACAAAACAAACAAACAAAACAAATCATGGAGATTTAATGTTTCTTGTTCTTTACTGCATCCTGTTTGTTGCAACACCCCAGTAACATTGCATTGCCCAGTACTAACTTCTCAAAAGGTGACTGACATGATGATGCTTTAAAGTTGCTCTGAAAGCCCATTTCAGATAGTGATTTACTGGACCGAGGTAATATTTTTAATATTTTATTGTAGCTTTTCTGTGAATAACTGAAATATACAGTTAGGTACATAAGTATTTGGACAGTCACACAATTTTTTAATTTTGCCTCTGTACACCACCACAACGGATTTGAAACAAAGCCATCAAGATGTGACTGAAGTGTAAACTTTCAGCTTTAATTTAATGGGTTTAACAAAAATATTAATAATTAATAATAATGATTATAAAACATTATCCGTTTAGGAATTACAGCCATTTCCATACATAGTCCCTCAAGAGTAATTGGACAATTGACTGACAATCAGTTTCATGGCCAGGTGTGGCTTGTTCCCTTGTTATTTCAT
This sequence comes from Xiphias gladius, assembly GCF_016859285.1. Lineage (NCBI taxonomy): Eukaryota > Metazoa > Chordata > Actinopteri > Istiophoriformes > Xiphiidae > Xiphias > Xiphias gladius. The sequence continues at coordinate 1,158,861 of NC_053413.1, read as the reverse complement.
GACAAATTAAGTAGATAAAAGGTCTGGAGATGATTCCAAATGTTGAATTTGCATTTGGAAGCGTTCGTGGGAACTCTCAATATGTGATCCAAGGAGGTGTTGATGCATGTGAGAGAGACCATCATTAGGCCATAAAAAAAAGAAAAAACCTATCAGACAGATAGTACAAACTTTAGGAGAGGCCAAATCAACAACTTGATACATTCTTAAAAAGAAGGAATGAACTGGCGAGCTCAGCAACATCAAAAGGCCTGGAAGATCATGGAAGAGAACTGAAGTGGATGATCTCAGAATTCTTTCCTTGGTGAAGAAAACCATTCACATAGTCTAGCCAGGTCAAGAACACTCCAAAGGGGGTGAGCGTATCATTGTCAAAGTCTATAATGAAGAAACACCCTCATGAATGTAAATACAGAGGATTTAACACAAGGTGAAAACCACTGGTAAGACTCAAAAACAGAAATGCCAGATTGGACTTTGCCAGAAAAAAATCTAAAAAGCCTGCCCAGTTCTTGAACAAAAATCTTTGGACAGATGAAAACAAGATTAACTTGTACCAGAATGGTGGTAAGAGAAGAGTATGGAGAAGGAAAGGAACAGCTCATGATCTAAAGCACACCGCATCATCTGTCAAACCGCAATCATCTGTCAGGCAGTGTTATGGCATGGGCATTTATGGCTGCCAAAGTTACTGGGTCACTGGTGTTTATTGATAATATGACTGCTGATAGAAGTAGCAGGATGAATTCTGAAGTGTATAGGGCTTTACTATTTGCTCAGATTCAGCCAAATGCTGCAAAACTGATAGGACAGTGCTTCACAGTACCGATGGATAATGACCCAAAACATACTGCAAAAGTAACCTAAGAGCTTCTCAAGGCAAAGAAATGGAATATTCTTCAATGGCCAAGTCAGTCACCTGACCTCAACCCAACTGAGCATGCTTTTCACTTACTGAAGACAAAACTGAGGGCAGAAAGACCCACAACCAAGCAGCAACTGAAGACGGCTGCAGTAAAGACCCGGCAAAGCATCTCAAGGGAGGAAACTCAGCATTTGGTGATGTTCATGGGTTCAAGAGTTAGGCAGTCATTGGCTGCAAAGGATTTTCATCCCAGTATTAAAAATAATTGTCATATTTACAATTATGTTGGTTTGTCCAATTACTTTAGAGCCTCTAAAAATAAGGGACTATGTTTAAAAATTAAACCTGAAAATCTACACTTCAATTCCATCTTTATGTTCTTGTGTCATAACTATGGTGGTTGTGTACTGAGGCAAAATTATGAAAATTGTGTCACTGTCCAAATACTTATGCATCTAACTGTAAAAGATAAAGTTCTAAAAGGTTACTACTATATGATGAGTGAAACTTAAAAATTATACAGAATTAATTTGCAACGGGTCTGTATATATAAACGTAGAGTATTCAACTTTTCACAAGTTAAACATACACTCCTGTTTTTTATTGCACCTAATTTAAACCCCAGCTCATCATAGATCTGTGTTTTGAAGCACCACACTTTTGTCAGTTGATTGAATTTCATCTGGCCAGTTGTTTTTGAATTAAAAAATTACAAAATAGTAAAGACCTTTAATTAAATTAAAGAATTTACTTTAAAATCAAGCCACTAAAATGGATTTGTCTTCAGGTCTACATCACACTGAATGCTCACCTTGTCCTTCCTTCCTTGACATTAAACCAGGAAAAGATGTAGATTATGCCCACTACCATGTCAAACACAATCTCCTCCCACTTGCTGATGCAGAAGTCTGTCTCACAGTGGACAATCCAGAAGGTCATGATGCACCAGTGCAGGACGATGAAAATGCCAAAGTAGAGTTGAAACACAGAGGCAAACAGTGCAAAAGTGATGACCCTCGCTGCAATTGTGAAGAAGTGCCAGCAGAACTGGATGATGACAGCCAGGTAGCTGATTGACTTCTTGTCATCCCGAGACTCTCGCAGGGCCTTCTGGTAGGAGGCCAGGGCCCAAGCCAGAGAGACAAGGGAGGCTGCTGCTGTCATACCTGCAACCGACAGACAAACAAACACTGTTAGCCTAGAACATTGTTGAACAAACACTGGGAAACAGAAGGTGAATTTAGTCGCTTCACTGAAAAGGTAGCTGTTCACCTCAGTAAACTCTTGAGTCCTGGATTGCAAAGGCTTCCACAGCAAATGAACCCACCACAGCACAAAACAGGAGCATATTTGTAACCTATTCTTGATATTTTCCAGAAATGCAGTGAGGTTTTTTGACCCATTTCAGAGGCCTATTTTAGTGACTCGTGTCAGTGTTGGAAAAGAAGTGAGATGCGTCCAATCATTAGGTTTTCATAACATGCGCAAATTTAACACTACTGGAAGCTGAAAACCCCCATCTGTTATTTACCTGCTTTGTGAAGCTAGAAATATGGATAATGATCTCTGATTACAGGCCTTTGCATTTACACTCGGGGCCAGATGTATAAATGGTGGGCTGAGGGTGATACATTTAAGTAGACATGGAAAGTAAGGTGAGAGACAAAATCTAACCATAAAATATTATTCATTTAAGTTGTTTCACTGATTGGTCTACAAAGCAATCTGTAAAATGTCAATCAAAGGCTTGTTTATAAAGTTAATTTTGACTTATTAGTTTGGTATGCTAAATTTTATAATTTGTTTTATTTACAATGAAGGCGTCACTTTATTTCCCCTCATTTCCTTTGTTTTGTTATCATGTTTATGATCTTTATATTATCCTTTATTATGAAGCACTCTGTAAAGTCTGGTTGGATATGAGCGCTATAGACTTATCAATAATTATCTTCCTAACGATCAACAATAGTGCAATATCACCACTGATGAATAATTAATAATACAGCTACAGCCGTGCATAATTGTCTTGCATAATGACAGCTGCAGGTTAGGGTTAGGGAATGGCATTATATCACAAGTATAGCAAGACAAATGTGTGCGTATATGTGTGTCTTACCTTGCACAGCCTGGAGCTTGTGTGTCTGTATGATGATGCACAGCTGCAGCACCAGTTGTGGAGCACTCTCCAGAAAGGTGGCCAGCAGATGCAGCATGCTCACATCTGCAAACTCATAGACCATCCTCCAGTAGTAACGCCAACGCTCTGTCTCAGCACTCTGACGACTCCGAACACCCAGATAGATGGTATGGAAATACCTGGAGGAAATGGAGGAAAAATATCATGCTACTATATCAACCAGACAGGATAAAACATTTCATGTAACAGTATATCAAGAAGTGCGAAGGCGGAACACACTGAAAGTATACGCTTTCTTTCTCACCTTCTTTTCTTACCTGAGAAATACCTGAGGAAAGCAATGGTTACATCCAAGAGTTAGTCTGCACTTCCAATGCTGATTTTTAATATACTAACTCTATGTACTAAATTTTACAATACAATACTTCTGTGTTTTTACAGTACATGCCAGCCACTTGGACATACAGACACAAGTATTTTAGCAGCCAGGCAGGACAAACAAAAATCCTACTTGTGATGAGTTCAGTAAAATTGCCTAATTTAAAGGTGACACTCCTCAATTTTGTTTTATTGCTCAATAGTACCCATAATTCCTCCCAGCCACTAATAGAACAATGTTATACCAGATCAGGGTATTTACCACACCATCGTTCCCTTTGTCCAAACTAAAGTCCCATTCTATAGACAGGGATTTTCAGCCTATGCAAAGGCTACCACTTTTGAATATGCAACCACTTTCCTCAGTAGAGCCTTGGTAGATTTGATAAGAAAAGAACATACTGTTAAACTTGTGCAATTACTGTAAACAAACAAACAAGAAGAGACAACAATATAAAAATGCTACCAAAGGCTATGGACACCACATTGCAGGGAAAATGCATAAATATATAAATCAACACTTAATGCCTAATACGTCTTATACAATTCAGAGCATATACTGTATAGAGAATCACAAGGCAGAAAACACATTTATAAGCAATGTAAACAGTACCGTGGCCACAGCCCATAGACCCCACACACTGTAGCAAAAAGAGAAGTACACATTTTTACTTTTTTTCACATTTTTACACACACTTTATGTAGGTACGCCAAGGTATAGTAATTCTTACCCTATAGTCATCCTTTACTTCATTGGTTTGTTGTACACTTTTTGCAATGTTCACAGTCTACTCACATGGACACTTATGGGTGCAACCACACTTCTTTCACCTCCCAACACTCACCATTTCTTCCAGCTCACTGTTGATGTTTTTAAACTTAAAGACAGTTCTGGTAGTTTTTCTCCCTTGCATGCAAACTTAAAATGAGAGTAGAGCAAACTCCTCAAAGTTCCTTCAAAGTTCCATCAGTATACAGTCATGTCTTTGAAGCATGTTAGCCAAAGATTTTTGATAGACCGCGAACTGCAGGTTCCCTGTCCTATGTCTCTCCCCTCATGTCATCTCTCTCCTGTCAGGGCGCTAGCTGGGTCTGGTCAGAAAAAATGATGTCACAGTGTATTGACAAAGCCACAGAAAGGTTAAAGGTTGACAAAAGCAATCTTTTCAGCTGCTAAGTTCAACTTTAGCTTAGAGGTATACTATGCAAGATTTTCCTAAAAAAAAAATGTATAGACTCATACAAAAGTCATCTTTTCAATCGTCCCTTATGACCCACTACAAATGTGTGGCGGTGTATTTATTTGCCGAGACCCCGAAGCAAAGTGCAAACTTGTTTGTCTGTGTGGTCCTGTCTTTGCCTCTGTAACGTTATGTTTATGCGTAATGGGCGCCTCCGTATGCTTATTGGTATGTGCAAAGAGTTGTCCATTCAGCACTTGCAGTTGTATTATGTGTGAAATATGTTGTCCTCTTGTAGCATCTATTGATGTGAGCTATATTTAATCTATTTTATGCGTGCAATATGAGAGAGAAATTTGTTAATTTTGGCAGACTATTGTTTTGCCTATACTGACTGTCTTTGGTTTAAATTGTGTGGGATGGAGCTTGAAAAATGGACGGGAAAGGCCCATGGATGTTTCTTATTCAAAGTTGTGGGACTGTCTCAACTTTGCACAGACATGGCCTTGGTAGTCTCTCTTTTAGCTAACGCACTTCTGAAATACATATCATGATGGAATCTACCAGATAAATGCTTTGCAAAGACTCTAAACTAATGATATGGAGAAATGAAGTAGCCTGTCCTTGTGCCCAGATATTATGACCTTCTGTTTCAGTTGAAGGATTTCTGGTGACGGCTACAGGCCTAATGTTATTAAGGCTCATGCGCTTATTTTCTTGTTTACTAAATGACATTGCACTTTTGAATTAGATTTGATGTAATATCGAATTGGTCATTGTGTCTAATATATGCATTTCTGTGTAATCATTTCATATCCGACAGTGACATTTACAATGTTCTTCTAGATCTGACATTATTGAGAAAGCTACAAACAGAAAAAATATTCAGATAGGCTTAAATAGTCTTAGTTCTTTTGGCAAGATAAATGTTATGGCATTCTATCTATCTATTCTATCTATCTATTATATTGATAGGCTGCCTTGGCCTTGGAAATTGTACTTGTTCATTTACTAAACAAAATGCACTTTGGAATGATATCGACGTTGTTGTGTCTTCTTACTGACAGAATAAGATACCAACAAGTAAACTTTTTGTGGTCTTTTTATTTACTTATAAAACTAATTTAAGTCCTTACGTTGGGACAGACAACCCCTGCTTCCCTTAGCTGGCGGACGATCTTGATTGCTGTATACACACAGCATTTATTGCCTACCCTCAACCTTTAAGTTCAAACTATGCCTTTGCTGTGGGCATGCAGCCCCAAGCCAAGTGTGCAGGGTGTGAGGGCAGGACTCAATAAAAACGACTTCATATGAAGCGACCAGGTTACATTGCTGTCTCCGTCTCTCTCTGCTCGCACTCTTTGTCATGGATGTATAAAGAGCTGCAGGTATGTGTGTCTGTTTGACCGAGGGTGGGGCTGAGCTACATACACACACACACACGCAGAACAGAGAGGCCACAGCAGACAGGAAGAAGCATGCGGTTCAGCTGCATTCATACATCAGCAGTGCAGCGACTTCCCCCCAGGGTTGTGTGGAGGTATGGCCATAATTATTTGTGCTTTAGAACATAACTATCGTGAAAGAATCATAGAATAATGTTATTTCTCTGATTCACTGCTTTGTTCTCACTAACACTGCTCCCTTTTTCCTTTACTCTTGAGCTCGCTCAACCACCTCTGCTCTCTCTGATCTGACCTGTAGATGCAGCATAGCTTGAATTTGTTTCATGCTCACAAAACACTATTGTCTATAACAAAAGTGGGAAAAATACCTTTCAAGGGCAGGCAAATATCAGCTTTGTTTGTGGAGACACAAACATAGAACCTCTGCTATATAGTCTTAACAACATTTTCACCATGGAGTTTCATCAGAAAAGGCTGGATTGCAACATGGACATTGCCTGAGTAGCACACACACTGCAGCTCTTGTCAATCCAATTCTCCCTCTCCCTCTGTCTCCGAAATATCACCAACACGTGGCAGTTGTTTAGCAGCATTATTACAGGCCTTGAAATGAAGTTCCGTTGTCAATAAAGAATTTGAAAATTAAATCTGGGCTGAGGGCATTAAAGCTTCAGTCTGTACATGGACAGATGGACCTGACACATCTCTCAATGTGTGTGTGTGTTTATGTTGGTGCAGGTCTTTCTAAGTCTACAGATTAGGCTACATTCACACTGTAACTGAAGGTGCCCCAGTTCTGACTGCTACAGTCACATCCACTGAAAAGTCAGGTCATTCGGTCTTATATTCTGCCTTCGAGAGAGGCCATCACCATCAGTACTGCTAGTAATACTATGGCAATATTACTTTTCATGTACAGTACATATTCCCTGCCAATACTAGTGTTAGACCAAGCAAGTATACATCAATCTGGTTATTCATATTATGTGCTTTTTATTAAGTAGCGACAATTTTATGATAATCTGACAATCTGAAATACAGTTTCATATGTTACTCAGTAACATATCCATATGTTACTCAGAGTTGTTTAGAATGACAGTGGCCACTGACATTCTAAACAAATCATTGATTCAGATATTTTTATATATGATAGTTTATTTTTACCCTTCAGGTTTAAGTGTTACAGATAAATTGTTAAATCCAATCAGGAGACCAAAAGAATGTGTTTTGGTCCATATCTCAATATTTTTCATCCACGGCATACAGTCCACTGCCCACTGGCCCATATTAAAATCCTAAATCTCTAAAAATGGGTCAGGGCACCATGGTAGGCTTCTTGCCATGAACCCCAACGTCACAGGTTCCATTGCAGCCATGGACCTTTGTTGTATGTTATACCTCATTTACTCTCTCCCCTCATTTCCTGTCATCTCTTTATCGTCTACTCTCAAATAAAACAGTGCAGCTAATACATTGCAATATTTTTTCTAGCTGTTCTGAATGTCCACACTGGAAGGTGGATGAAAAAGCCTGTCATCAAAGCCTCATCTTGGCTCCATTCCAATGCCTGCCTGATCTCTCACCAACAACTCTGTGTCTTTTGTGTGTCTTCGTAGTCTAAACATAGTGTTGTACAAATGGGTATAACTGTGCACATAATATGTAAGTTTAAAAAGAAAGCGAAAGAAAGAGAAAGAGAAATACAGATTCTGCCTTCTCTAACACCTCCACACACTTGAACAGTCACTGCATGATGGGGGTGTGATTGTTAGATTTTCTGTTTTGAAAAGTTAAAAAACATCTTGGTGGCGGTTGTGGCAGTCCCAATTCCACTGTTGAAGCAGATGCTGGTAAAGTATCAAGCACTTGGTTTGAATTACTTTATACTGAAGCCTTTGGCCTGGTGAGCAATGAAATAAAGGAGGAAATGGAGGGATGAAATACAAAAATAAAACTCAGTTCTTGGGTCAGGTTCTGGTCTCAAATTTGGCAGCACCAGTCGGGATCATCAGAACTAAGTCATAAAGATTCAGGAATGACTTGGGTTCAAGTCTCAGTTTTAGGCCCATGATAATGTTCATGATAATGAAAGAACATGTCACCCAGTGAAACGGTGTCACTATGTGTTTTAACAGTTTTTGGACAACAGTGGAGCTGTATGACTCAGTGGAATAAGATATACCAGGCTACAGGCTAAAACAATATTTTAAGTGGGTTAAAATATTAATAAACAGCTGGATGATGCCTTTTGGGCCCATCACTTGGGGGGATAGGAATCAGGGTCAGGTGGCAGGGAAGGATGGGGACCTAGGCATGCCAATCCCTGGCATCATAGACTGGTCCTAGGGACAGGGAATGTCACTCCTCTGGCGGGAAAGGAGCCAGACTTGGTGAGGGGGGTGGAGCGGTACCAACTAGATATAGTTGGGCTCACTTCCCCACACAACACTGGAATCAAACTCCTGGAGAGGGGCTGGACTCTCTCCTTTTCCTGAGTTGCCCAGGGTGTGAGTTACTGGGTGGATGTGGGGATATTCAAAGGCCCTAGCTGAGCGCAGCTGTGTTGGACTTCTCCCCAGAGAACAAGAGGGTTCCCTTCATGAGAATGCAAGATGCTGGGAGGAACACTCCAAATATTGTCAACAACAGTTTGGAGTATTCAGCCTTTTTGGAATCTCTGGATGGGGTCCTGGAAACGATACCACCTGGGGGACTTCAACACTAACCTGGGCAATGATAGAGAGACCTGTAGGGGGTTTATTGAGAGGAACGGCCTGTCTTTATCTGAACCCAAGTGGGGCTATGTTATTGGACCTCTGTAATCGTCATGGATGGCCATAACAAATGCTATGTTTGAGTATAGGGTGGTTCATAAGTGTACTTCATACCAGAACATTCTAGGCCTATTATCTGTGATTGACTTTGTGGTTGTACAATCAGATCTTTGGCTGTATATCTTGGAAACTTGGTGAAGAAAGGACCAAAGCAATCAACAGATCACCACATGGTGGTAAATTGGATCAGATGGCGGGGGTGGTTCTCAGACAGACCTGGTAACTTAAACATATTGTGAGGGAGAACGCCTGGCTGAGACCCCTATCAGCAAGTTCTTCAACTCTTACCTCTGGAAGAACTTTTAATGCATTCCAGGGGAGGTAGGGGACATGGAATCTGAGTGGGCCATGTTCAAAGCCTCCATTGTATACATGTTTTTCTGTTTCTGTTGTTAGAAAATGGAACAAGGCAAAAGGCGGCGAGGACTTTATGTTAACCAGAAGTCACTTCCAAGCCATTTCCAAGCGGCTGCTCTGCATTGCTTAAATCCTGATTTTGTAACACCCTCTGACAGAATCAACATACACATAAGTTAGAGACAACGGTTGAGCTGTGATTTTGGCTATGCCTACTTGTGATATGATGACTTGGAGAGAAAGTTAAAAGCTTTTTCACATCTGTGTCAGCTGCCGTGTGGTCAACTGAATGAGATGCAAAGAGAGGTGTGCCTGCAAAGGGGAAAGCAGGACCTCGCACTCGCGGGGCAATACTGGCAACCCTTCAACAGAAAGTAGATAAGGTTTGTCCAAAAAGTCGCTAGATTTGTCTCCAGGTGCTTTTGAGAAGGGAAGTTGCCAAAGGGTTGTGAAAAGTTAGTAAATCTAGCAACAAAGGCGCTCATCTGGCAACACTTCGTATAAACTCCCCCTAATGAAGTAATAAGAAACAGTTTGCTCCAATTCATTTTGAAAGAGCAACGGCCAATGGGGAAACACTCAGCTGGCCGATCAATAGTGTACCGTTAGAACTCAGTCAAGAAGCATTCCGCTGACCGATGGTGTAACAGTCAGTCAGTCATTAGCTCAGTCAGTCAGTGACATTCACTTTTATAGGCCTGGTCCCGTTGTTGTGGTCCAGCCAAAAAGGGGGGACCGTAGGGTGCGCTCCAATTACGGGGGATCACACTGCTCAGCCTCCCTTAGAAAGCTTATGCCAGGGTGCTGAAAAGGACGCTCCGATCAACTGTTGAACCTCAGATTCAGGAGGAGCAATGCGTATTCTGATCTGGGTGTGGGACAGTGGACCAAATCTTTACACTTGCAAGGTTAATGGAAGAGTCATGGGAGTTTGCCCATCAGATCTACATGGGTTTTGTAGAGAAGGCTTACAACCCTCTCTTGGTCTTTTGGGGGGCACTGCGGGACTATGGTGTACAGGGGCCATTACAATGAGCCATCTGGTACTTATATAACTGGAGTGAGAGTTGTGTCTGTATTCTACACGGGAAGTCCAAGCATGTTTCCAGTTGGTGTTGGCCTCCCTCAGGGTTGTATCTTGTCACCGATCCTGTTTTTTGATTTTCATGGACAGAATCTTAAGGTGCAGGTGAATCTCCTGTTTGGAGACCTCAGAATCACCTCTCTGCTTTTTGCAGACGATGTGGTTCTTTTGGCGTCATCAGACTGCAACATACATCTTGCACTGGGATGGTGTGAGTGTGAAGCAGCTGAGATGAGAGTCAGCACCACCAAGTCTGAGGTCATGGTTCTCTGCCAGAAAATGGTGGATTACTCCCGTTGAGTAGGGACAGAATTGCTGCCTCAAGTGAAGAAATTTAAGTATCTAAGGGTTTTGTTCACAAGTGAGGGTAAAATGGAGTGTGAGAGGTCAGCAGTAGTGCATTATACTGGACTGTTGAGGTAAAGAGAGAGCTGAGCTGGAAGGCGAAACTATTGATTTACCAGTCGATCTACTGTATGTTCCAGCCATCACCTATGGTCATGAACTTCGGGTAATGACCAAAAGAATGAGATCATGAATACAAGTGGCTGAAATAAGTTTCCTCCGTAAGTTGGCTGGGCTCAACTTTATAGATAGGGTAAGGAGCTCAGACATCCAGAAGGAGCTCAGAGTAGTCACTGCTCCTTCGCATCGAAAGAAGCCAGCTGACCCAACTGTCTAAAAAGAACATAACTGTATACAACAACATCTTTCTTATCTTAAAGCTCAGTGATATCTATTAAAACATCATAAAATCTGTAATAAACTTTTCCATTGTCATGGATACTGTTTGTCCAAAGATTTTAGAAACTATCAAACTAATGAAAATTTCCCTAAATCTTAATAGACAAGACTCCAAAAACATATATCCACCCTGCTCTACACTAACCAACCAGTCTATAGGTTGGTTAGTGAACCAATATATAAGAACCAACCAAGGGTGAAGCAGTTATATACTGTAAGGTAGTTTCAGACAAACATAAACAGTAAATGCTGAGTAAATTACTTACAAAGAACAGCTTACATACATTTGATCCAGGCACAAACAAAGACAGTTATGGGAAAAGTTCCTTCTCAACTCATTCACTGAAACAAGCAAATGCTGACACTGAACACAGGGACACTGGTTGTTAAACAGGAGCTTGGCTTTAACACCAACGTTTTCGTGATTGTAACCTTAGCCTTAAAACCATGCTTGGAGGTAGTGAGGAACATCTAAACGGTATGCAGAAATGTCCTCACTATGAGAGTTTAAAATTAAATTAGTCCTCACAAAGATAGCAATACAATACTCAGATATCAACGTGAACAGAGTGCAAAATACTCAAGACAGCTGGTATATATATATCTATATATGGTATATATATCTGCTATATATGATACTTTCTACAGTACGCTAACAATATGGCCAGTCACTATTGGATATTAAATTTACAGTGACAAGTTAAAATATTCATGAAATTTTTTGAGTTTGAAGAGGTGGTGAGCAGAAGCATTAGCATGTAATAACACCCATCATTTCTAATTGTTCAGACATACTGTATATCTGTCATGATCAGTCAATTTTCAGTTGAGATTTTCCAGAATTTAAATGTGATGGACCGAAACTGAGCCTGTAACATTTAGCCAGACTATTGTTGTCAATTGTTATAATCAGCTGCGATCGCATGATGGGATTAATAATGCTAATTAAATGTTTCCATGGACTGCTGGATAACAATGCTCTCTAGAATATCTTTAATCCTCAATTTTACAAATGCATCTTAACCAATAAATATCATAGAGGGAAACAGATAAAGGTAAATAATGAACCATTCAAAGTAAGTTTAATTTGGCTTCTATTCCAGTTACACCATGTCACTAAACAGTCTGGCTCCATAGGGGTCAAGGTTCAACAATAACGGTGTGAATTATTTACAAAAGTTACTAATTTTACAATACTAATAATGATCTATTTAGATCCTTTATCTCTATACACTTAGTGTAAACTGTAAGCATGTTGGATTGCCATGACAAGAAACAAAGAGAGTTTACAATGAAGAATGAATGCTAATTTTGCTCATAAGAGAGGGACTATTGACGTATTAATTGACAGAGAGATACACCAGTGAGTTCACACACACGCCTTACTCAAATAATGGGGCATATTTTGACCTATAGACTGTTTATGTATTTATTTATTTGTTTCTTTTTTATTACTTGTAGTAACAGTCATAAAGCTTCTGTTTCAAGGTCTATAGGAACACCTATGATGAACTGTGCACATATATACAGTACATACTGTATAATTCACCATGAGCCTCATAGAAAAGTTACCAATTCTTACAAAAACTGGCACACAGAATCCCGAATGTATTGTGCAAAAGCACACACACACACACACACACACACACACACACACACACACACACACACACACACACACACACATACACACACACACACACACACACACACACACACACACAGACACACACAAACACACACACACACACACACACACTCATACTGTACTTAAATCCAGCAACATTGCTTATTTATAGAGCACTTTTTAAGATATTCAAAGACACTTCACACAGAGGTGAAATACTAAATAAACTAAAAGCATAAGAACACACTAAAAAGTACATTAGGTAGCAGGGGACATTAAAGGGGACATATTATAAAAAATACACTTTTTCATGTCTTTTCAATGTTAATATGTGTCCCCGATGTGTGTACAGACCATTTAACTTTGAGAAAAGACCATCCTCTTTCTTTCTCTTGTCTCAACCTCTCATTAGAAGTGTGTGCAAACATGCCATTTAGCTTTTGCTCCCTTTATGACACCGTAAAGGGATTTCAACCTCCCCCAGCCCTTCAGCTCACTGTCAGTCCCCACCCAGTGAAAAGTTACAGAATTTTCCAAGCTGTCCGCCATTGTTGTTTTCCTCACTAACGCAGGCTCCAGTATCATGAAGATATTGAAAGCAAGAAGAAAGCACGCAAATTATTCTGTTGTTGTCTGCAAAACCAACACAACAGTTTTCAAGTCCTCCCATCATCTGAGGAAGTGAAGACCTGTTGGATTCACTTCATTTTTGATGGAAATGTCCCCACGATAACTGCAAAACCATTTCACCTCGGACTGCTTTCTGAACTATGGCCAGTCAGGATTCGCTTAAAAACTGAAGCTCAAGGATTGATTAATACCAATTGTTCATAAACTGACTTCAAACTTGGAATCTGTAAGTTTTGCAATGTTTTATGGTGTTTTACTGTTTATTTTGTAGGTTAGCCTTTGGAACTTGGCATTGGAACTTGGCGCTGGCTAATGTGGCTAGCATTTTGTTAACATTGGCAACATACAATAAATAAATTAAAAATACAAAAAATATACCCGAGAAAAAATATAAATTATATAAAGTGTAACATGCCATTATAAGAAAATTTGAAACAGACTTTCAGTCATTGTTTGGTGACAGTTTTTGTGATAGATAGAAATTTTAAAATGTAAACAAAGTCTTTGTGTATGTCAAATATTACACAGATGTGGGTGACTTGATGGACCTAATCTTTGGTGGACCCAGCACCATACATGAATGAGGTTTTGAAGATCCTCATCCCAGATGTGATGAATGACTTACATTATTATCACATGTGACAAAACAGTACAAAACAGCACATTGCAACTATTGATGACTGATGACTGTAAAGTCTCTGTAAAATAATTCATACAAATTCATGTATAATATGCACAGTATCTGTTGATGACAATTTGGCTAGATGCTAAGAGAAAATCATGTTCTGAAATTGGGAGATTGTTCAACTATATTTTAGAGTGTGTTAGTAAAGGCAGTAAAGACTAATTGTAAGCAACACAAGACATTTCTCTGTTTCACAGTCAAACTTTATTACAGTGTTTACTGATCACAGTACAAATTATACTATATTCACTACAGTATTGTGAAAGGATATCAAACAGATCATCTGCAGCTTTAACAAACATTTTAAAGCATAAATATGGTAATATTTGTATGACAAGTAAACAATTTCAAGCTAAAATACCTAAGTTACTCTGTGAAACATGGACACTTTACAGTCCTCACGGTAGCTGCACATACTTTAGTTACTGAGCCGTTTTTGAACCACATAAGCAAGTTACTTTATAAAATCAGTAATTCCTTCAATTATGTTGACATGGTAATTTAGGGGTTAAAATCTATTCCAGGCAGGTTGCTGCATCATTATAGTAAGTGTCACTGGTCTGATGTAATTAATGGTTACAGTCAGGATAACACATGGGGACAGTGGCTACGGTAATCTCTATACTATTACTTTTAATACTTTTGTACGTTTATTAGTTATCTTTTTACCTGAAATAATTTGCTGACTAATATTTTACATTGTCTGTTGTTTCATATCGTACTTTCCACCCTTATATCCTGGTAATTACAGTAAGTGTTTACATTACAAATTGTGCTGCATGAACATGCTAACGTGATCCTCACAACAAATATTTTCTACTTCACTGGGCTCTGTAGGTCATTTCTCACAAATGTACCTGTAAAGACAAACATAAAACAGAGTTTGTTTATGGTTTGGGGAGTTTTTGCATAAATACTGACCTAACATTATGTGAAAGAGAAATATAAGTATTGTTAGCAGTATGTACCTGAGGAAAACATCACAGAAAACTGTCATCTTGATTGCCAGTGTTGTTCATTTCTCCCTAACTTCGGATCAGATTTCTGCTCAAACATGTGCAGTGGTGGTTTTTGGTTTAGAAGCGGTTATTATAGTGATATTTATGGTAAAAGTGCAGCTAAACTCACTTATAGTGGTTCTCTTGCTTCAAAACACGGTAAGTTGTGCCTGCTCAGACCTATGGAAACTGACCAATCAGAGCAGACTAGGCTTTTAGATTGTGAAAAGAGGTGCTGCAGAAATATACAGTATGAGAAAAATTATGTCTTTTGAACATTTAAGCATGTAAACCTATTGTAGTAGGACCCCCAAATAAAAGTATGAACCTGACAATGAGCAGCATGTGTCCCCTTTAGATCAGATATTAAAGTTCTAAAAAGTTTTGAGTGGTTTTTTTGAATATGGACAGATTGGTGTGATCACAAATGTGTTTTGGGAGAGAGTTCCAGAGGGTCGGGGCAGAAATGGAGAAAGTCCTTTCACCGCAGGTCTGGTACTCAGTCCTGAATGGTGGGGATAAGAGGCTGCCAAAAGGAGAGGGAAGGGTGGGGGCGGGCTATATTTTTCAGGTGAAAAGGAGTTGGAGTTGGCTCTCCTGTGTTTTGCCACGCGCTACATTGCTACAATCCTGAGGATTTTCAACTAACACCGCATCACTGTGCACTACAAGCCCACTAACAATCTGAGGCAGAAGCTTGTCCACTCTAATTACTAACCACCCAGACATAAGCAGAGCAATGTAGTGTATGCAGTTCGATACACAGACCTGTACATTGGGGAAACAATTGCTTCACAAGTGCATGGCACAGCATGGGGAGGCCAACCCCTGGGGATTTTCCTGAGGATTTTCAACAAGCACCGCATCCCTGTACACTACAAGCCCACTAACACTCCGAGGCAGAAGCTTCTCCACCCTAAGGAAAAAACACCCAGACATAAGCAGAGCAATGTAGTGTATGCAGTTCAATACATAGACCTATACATTCGGGAAACAGTTGCTTCACAAGCGCATGGCACAACATGGGGAAGCCAACCCCATCAGGTCAGGACTCAGCAGTCCACCTACATCTGCAGGATAAGGGAAACTTGTTTGAGGACAGAAATGTTCACATTTTGGCCTGAGAAGACCGATGGTTTGAAAGAGGAGTGAAAGAAGCCATCCATGTCAAACTTGAATGACTATCACTAAACAGAGGAGGTGGTCTACCACACACATTATTAGCCACTTACAATGCAGTCTTGAGATACCTCCCAGGCAGCTTAACACCCATTCACACAATGACTCATTTGACCCTAACGTCTCACATGTCAGCCGAGTAGGTCAGCAAGTCACATGTGACTTCAACAACTCTCAAGGAGTTAACGACCCTACAAGATGTTACATGCCTGGGACTCACCATCAGTCAGTTAGAACTGAAGAACCCTTTCGAATGAGAAGTGAAATCTTCAAGAATCCCACGCAAGTCCAGTTGCTTTCATATTGCACTTGGAAATACCATGACCTGGATGATTGAGAATCTTCAAAGAGATACACCAAGGTTGTGGATATGTGGGGAGGGAGAGAGTGTAGCGTCAATGCTGAGGCAGAAATTTTGTGTGGCTTTATGGAGGGATTTGGGACCAATGATTATTATGTCCAACTCATCACAGTTCAGTTTCAGGAATTTACTGTGCATTCATGATTTAATTTCAGTAAAACTGTTGGTGGGGGTGGATTGAGTTTTGGTGATGATAGATTTGGTGGCGATGTAGAGCTGAATGCATTTGGCGTAGCAGTGGAAATTGATACCATGACGTTGGATGATGTTTCCAAGGGCGAGCAGGTAGAGAATGAAAACAAGAGCACCAAATACCGAACCCCAGATGGGGCCCCCTGGGACAGAAGAGCAGTAGAAGAGGTGTAGTTATTGATGCTGATGAACTGTCTAACAGTGAGATATGATCTTAGTGAGTGCTGAAAAAAAACCCTCAAGTCAAGGCACTGAGAAAAGGGTACTGTCTGTAATGTGTTTTTGGATTATAATCTCAAATCCAAGATAGATTTTAATCACTGGATTTTTTTTAGATTGCTAAAATTTTCCATTTGAGAATGTCTCAGCATCCCAGTGGGAGTCTTGCAGAACATCAGAACCCTTTAGTCGCCAGGAGTCAGCAGTTACCACAGGTCCAGCCCTGGTGAAAAGAAAAATGCTAAGTATCTTAAATGTTAGCATACTTAAGTGTACTTGTAGCCAGACTAATGATCAGTATACTTTAAGTGTGTTAATAATTAGTTAACTTGAAGTTGGCTATTTTGGCAAATTTTGCACTAAATATATTTAATTGTTTATCAGTTATACTCTTCGCTTATTGCAAGTAGTAAATAAGCACAATTTGCAGTTAATAACAAAAAAAACTTTCCTATACTACTTTGTGCATTACATACTTTTAATACACTAATACACTACAGTATTGTAAATGTGTTACCAGTATACTAAAGATTGAATTACTTATGGAACTATTTCATAATGCTAAATACACTTGTTTTCAAGTCCATTAAAACAAATTATATTAACACCATCACTAATGAAGAGACAGAATATCTTTTTAATTAAACTTCACATGGTTCCATTATGCCAAAACAAAATAAAATGATCATGTTTCTCATTAAAAGAACACTGAAGAATAAAACAACATTCCTGTTTATTGCACCACCGCCCACTCCCACCCCTTATACACAAACACACACACTACACGTTACTTTCCTTTTCTTGGCTGAACTGCTCATTTTTACACTTCCGTCTGATGGCCGCTCACACATCACAGGCACTTGTCTGCGGAAACTTCTGAAGAACAGCATTTGTTTACAGAATAGACAAGCGATAAGGTCAGACAGCGTCGTCATACAACATTTTCTTCTGTTTTGACTACATTAAATTGTCTGGGAAATCCTTTATTGAACCAATGCTATTTTTTGACAGTAAATCAGGATTAGCAGTGAGGAATTGTGTCTGTATGGTATGCCAATATTGCTACCAGTACATAGTCAAACATATATTTAATAATTACCTGTGGTTTGTTTCCCATAGCCATGTGATCCTGCTGCTATAAAAGTCACAGAAACTTTGTAGGCATACAAAATATAACTTAAGAAAATGAAATAACTGTTATCGCCTGCACTTTGGCAACATCCACCTGTTGTTTTTGTGGGGGCCCACTCAGACTTCCCAGTCAAGGTGGACTGTGCAAGGACATCCTTTGTGAACACCAGGATAGCCAGCTCTTGGGCAAAAATGTTCAGGCCCTCTTCGGAACAAGAGTTGCTGTATACGAGAGAGAGAGAAGGAGAGAGAGAGAGAGAGAGAGAGAATCAATTGAACAAATGAATATATAGATGGGGATCTCTACCTACCTATTAGGGATGAATAAACATTATCCAAATCTGAAAACAATGTGCTTAATTCAATAATTCCTTTGGAAAACACTGCTAGTAGTTTGTATATCCCACTATGTAGTGGTATGACCAGTGGTGTAAAGATACCGTCTGGCAGCAAACTAATTCACATGACTGATTTGTGACACCACATCTGGCTCCAGCTTCCTCACCAACTCAGGTAACACCAGTCCCTCATGTTTCCAGACCTGAACGGTTTTCCGGGGACTCTGACGATTGCTGGCCCTTCCTGGTCCAGTTTAGATTACACTTTGAAATGCAAGCTTCATTGTTTCCCCCAGGGCAAGCTAAAGTGGCTTACATAATTACTCATCTCACCAACTGAGCCGAAGCCTGGGCCACACTGGAGTGGGCCAGAAACTCTCCCATCTGCTTCTCAGTGGATCTCAGCAAGATTTTTAATCATACTACTCCCGACCCAGAGGCAGCTAGGTCACTCATGGGGCTTCGCCGGGCCTATCAACAGGTATCTGATTATGCCATTGAATTCAGCACTCTAGCAACTGACAGTGGCTGGAATTCCCCCTCTCTGCTTGACGCCTTTTACAACCGTTTGGTTGATTCCATTAAAGACCAATTAGTTTCCCATGATTGCCCTTTGGACCTGGATTCATTCATTGTTTGACCCTGACTCTGTCTCTAGACCTCCCACAAACATCTTGCTACCCTCCTCTGTGGTGGGGGCTGTCATGTGGGGCATTGAGGAAAGGGTCAGACAAATCCTAACTCTCAAGTACCTAATGGATGCCCTCCAAACTTAGTGTTTATCACAGTGTCTCATCTTTCCCAGTTCATCCATTGAGGGCACACTTCCTTTTTTGGCTGGCATCCTGGAACACTTCAGACTCTATTTGTCATAAAACAATGCTTCTGGTGGCCATCTATGGAAGAGGAGATGGGGAAATATGTGGCAGTGTCCTGTGTGTGCCCGGAGCAAGCCATCTGGGCACCCATCTCCTGGACTGCTCCTCCCACTTTCTCTGCCTCATCATACCTGGTCAGGCATCTCCCTGGACTTTGTCACAGGCCTTCCCCTCTCTGAAGGTAACACCACCATTCTCAGGGTGGTGGATAGATTTGCCAAAATGGTTCACTTTATTACTTTGCCTAAATTACCATCTGCTAAAGAAATTAGGCCATGATGTCCAATGTTTTCCATATCCATGTGTTTCCTAGGGATGTTGTGTCAGATCTCCCAGTTTTGGAAGGCTTCTGTACTCTTCTTGGCACCTCACCCCCAGTTATCCTCCTCAATCTAATGGCCAAACTGAGCTGCCTCATGTCCCAAAACCCAACCAAAACTTTACAATGCTCTGCTACTGGTGTCTCCCCATTTCAGTGCTTATGGCTACCAGCCACTGCTGTTTCCTGATTTGGAGATGGAGGTCAGCATACCTTTTGCCCAGGCTCTCTTTTGTCGGTGACATCAGATTTGGAGGCGGGCCTAGTAGTGGGGTGCTGTCATGCTCTGTGTCTTAGGTCATGATGCCTTTATTTTTCATCATTTCCTGTTTTATTTTGTGTTATTCACATGTCCTCCATATTCCTTCACTTCCTCCCTTGTGTTTCCAGTCAGTATGATTCAGAAATGCACCAGTTTATCTTTTCTGGTGTATTTAGTCTCTGTGCTCCCCTTCCCCTGTGCCAGTTTGCCTTAGTCCTTAGAGTCAAGCGTACCAGCAGTATTTCCTTGTGTTAGAATTTCCCTGGTTTCATTATCGTGGCAAGTTTTCCTGACCTAGCTCTAGCCTATTCCATGTCAGATCCGTTTGCCTGTTCAACTGACTGCTTCCCTGTGTTCTGAACCCTATGGCAGGTAAAGAGTTTGATCACTGAAACCTGTGCCTGTTTCAGAGTCATGCTTTTGAGTTCTCATCTCTGTGGTTATAGAGTCACATTTTCAACTTACCATATTTGGGTCTGTATGCACTCTACTAGTGACACAATTCTTTAGAGTGAAAAAATCTATAATCTGTATGAGTGACAACATTAGATTAGAGACAACAGTTGAGGTTGAATCACAGGTTGAGTGAAGCACTTTTTTGATTGTGTGACAATTACGTGATAAAGTCTTCCACACAGTTGGGTGTAAGATCTAAGACCTTTATCTGACCTATCATTCGAAGCGCCATTATAAATGTGGGTTGAGGATAAACTTAACTCTTCATTCCAGGATTTGCCCTGAAATTTCAAAAAAATGAAGAGAATAGTGCTGTGAAAAGCAATACAACAGAGAAAGAGTTTGTGTCTGAGCGAGTACACAGCAAACAGTTAAGAAAAAAGTATGGCTTACAATGACAGGACATTGTGGACTCCTTATGTTTGTGGTGTCATCAGAACCGGTGCGATGATCAGGAGTAGTTGGTGAATGCCAGGGGTTAACACCACATCTCTGGCTGCCTTCTTAGTTTTTGCTTGCTTTGCCTGGTAAAAGTAAGAAAATGGGTAGCAATATCCTAAAAATATTAAATTTGAATTGTACTACATATAACACTATATAATAAAAAACAATTAAATACCACACCAGTTAATGTTGGCATTGTTATAAACTTCGGTCAACTTTAGGGGGGGGACAAACTACCTAGTCTGTTCACAAATCAGGCAATAACTAACATGCATCACAAGAGGAATGGATTCTGTCCAATTCTTTTCAACTCAAGCCCTGTTTATAAAACACTATGTAGTATTTGAACCACACTACAGCAACAATGTAGCCAAGAGCATGCCTTACACCATAAATACTTTGTGGACATTCTTCCTCAGAAATGGTGTGGAGATCTTATGTGGCTAAGGCCCTCTTCTAAGACAGGCAAGTCTTTTTTTTGTAACACCTGGTCCCCTGGCTGCCTCTTTATCTCGGTTTGATTTTGCCTGTAAAAATGTGAGATTTATAACAATATCCTCACAATGTCAAATTGTTATTGGCATACTGTCATTAAATCCAGGATGAGTTTATACTAGAGAAAACACTACTGAATAATTTAATCAGACCACAGGCAATGGAAGTAACAGTGCAGCAGCAGTGGCAAAAGACATAGCCTAAATGAAGTTGCGAATAACATGAAGTTGTATGATTCTAATTGTTATAAACTTTATAAAATATTTATGCCTACTACTGAAACTGTGCCTTATATACATAACCTTGGCTGCTTGCAACTACTATGCAACTAAGTTTCGAATTCATCTGCATACAGTGGTGGAAAGTAACTAAGTACATTTTCTCAAGTACTGTATTTAAGTACAGTTTTGAGGTACTTGACTATTTCCATTTTATGCTTCTTTATACTTCCACTCCACTACATTCAGAGGAAATATTGTACTTTCTACTCCACTATGTTTATTTGACAGCTTTAGTTACTAGTTGCTTTTAAGATGGAGATTTTACACAATAGGTAATATAACAAGCTTTTAAAATACAACACATTGTTAAAGATTAAACCAGTGGTTTCCAACCTTTTTGGCTTCTGATGTTTTACAAAAAGCAGTGTGTAGTCAGGGTCACATTTCAGATGTCTGTGATTTGTTAACAGTTCCACCAAATAGTGATTTGTCCCTCTAAATGTCTCACATGGTTTGTGATCCAATATCTCACTAAAAATCAAAGATTAGGGGAAAAAGTCGAATAACAGTTTTTTCTTCTCTCCTCTCCCATTAATCACCTCATAACCTCTCAGACTTATCTGGTGTCCCTGTATATAAAACTGCATATAAAGTAGTTCAAACTAGCTACACCTCCAGCAGCTAGAACAGTAACATGCTGCTTACACACTGATGCTTCAGTATTAATTATCTAATGATTTCATTTATAATAATATATCAGTCAGAGGACCAAATCAGTACTTTTACTTCAATACTTTAACTTAAGTAGGATTTTTCATGCAGGACTTGTACTGGAATTTTGGACATTTCTGTATTGGTACTTTTACTTGAGTAAAGGATCTAAATACTTCTTCCACCACTGTCTAAATAATACATAATGTTAAGTCCTCTGGAATGCAGCTGGACGTTTAACTAGCTACCTGATAATTTGAGCTAGCATATAAGCATGTATGCTACGCATTTAACATTAAAACGCAGATCAAATTTAACTGTCACATCGAAACATGACTTTTTCAAGACTATCTATATCCATTCACCAGCATGGCTCTTTTAGCCTCCTCCACATTGGTGTCCCACATTTTCTTTTTCATATGCACACCCCTGCTTTCCTCCTTAATCCATATATCTTTACCTAGCAGGAATAAATTCTTCCTTGTGATGAGTTCTTTGAACAAATCTGCTATAATGACAAGAGTAAAAAAAAATTTAGCCTACACCTATGCCCTATAATACACCACTATTAAGCAGTTAGCTAGCAGCTGAAAACAAATACGGGAAAAAATAGGTAAAATCCAAACTAACCTCCAAGTAGCTGCACTTTAGCAGGCACCGTCTTCTGTGGTTCTTTTCTTGTGGGCCATTTTATTTCAAGCCTGTTATCGTTGTCATCAAAGTCAGGCTGGGAAGTCACTTGATTAAATTGGTCGAAATTACCAAGAATGAGCGATATACTTTGCACTTTTACTGTTTTATTAAATAAGTAATAAGGGGCAAATTGGAACGAAATTGTGTTCCCCTAACCTGCAAACCTGTATTCAAATGAGTGAGCTAGGGAGCAATGTAACAAGTAACATCTGTAGGCTCTGATTAGCTTCAAGTGAGCAACAAAACTGCTACACTTGATTTGTCACAGACCTATCTATTCAAAATCATCTTTGCATCAAAACAAAAATTGAAGAGACATTTAAATTCCTATGAGACTCAACCAGAGACAACAAGAACAACAAAATACAGAAGACTTCGACAGAAAAAGATACACAAAAACACAATTGGTGAAATGCAGTGGTGTTATATGAAGGCAACTGGACCAGCTTGAGGTTATTGAAGATGTTTCACCTCTCATCTGAGAGGTTTCTTCAGTTCTGGACTGAAGATGGTATTTTTAATTGCATTCCAGAACTGAACAACCCTTTTGGATGAGAGGTGAAACGTCTTTAAGGAACCTCAAGCAAGTCCAGCTGCCTTCATATAGCACTTAGAAACACCATGACCTGGATTGATTGAGAATCTTCATAGACAGTGGACTACAATGTGAAAAAGTTTTACCAACCTGCCAGAAAACAAAAAAACAGATCAATATCACATTATAATGTGAAATGTTTCACATTATAACAAGATAAATACAGCAGCATTTTGTTATAATAAGAAACGTTTCTTGTTATAAAGGAATAAGTTTCTTCGTAATATTGTTAAAATTTTTGTTATAACATGAAAATATCTTACTGTAGAGTGAAAAACAGCTTGTTATAACAATAAACGTTTCACATTATAATGTGATACTGATCCTTTTTCAGGTCTGGTGTAACAGCAATACTTCCGTACGCACAGAACCCTTACACTCTTTAAAAGCTTTAAAAAATAGGTGTTTTATTGTCATGCTTTATGACTTTTACTCTGAGAACTGTTGGAAAAATAACCACAAGTGCTGCTTAGTTAGTGGGTAAGGCACCTGCTCTTTCAAATTTCTTAATTATTTTTGTTTGTACTGTATCCGCAGAAACTGACAAAATTGTTCTAAAAGAGCTTTCTTTGTACATCTTCAGTTCCTAGAACATCTGTTTACAGAAGAAAAGTTTTTGACAAGGTACATGCAGGAGAAAAAATGGCTACAATAGTAAATGTCTTTTTTTATAACCCAATACTGTTCTACCAAAAGTTTGAGACTGTATGGCCCTCCCAGAGGTAGACTATGTGCCATATAGCCAGGCCTACGATAGTAGCCTTACATTTATACAGTAGCTTCACACAGCTCTGTGCTATAGACTGGGTTAGTGGGCTGTTTATCCAATGACCTTTGGATTGCATTACATTTGGCCTGTATCTAATTACTGCTGTTTTGTTTTGCACTTATTTTGTAAGACTTAAGCTGCACTTAATTGCTTTACATTTGTCTCAGATTTGTCTTACAGATCATAGTACTGCAGATACTTGCCAAATTGACAGGATCCAGCAAGGTAGAGATGAAAATGAGCTGGGAGAGATGGAAGAGTTGAGACAAGATGTGATCAGCAAAAGAGAGAAATTTTGAGGAGAGAACACAAAAGCGAAGATGATAGAAATGGACAAGAGGACTGAGAGCAAGGGGATGGAGGTGGACAAGAGGAGGGAGAGAGAGATGATGGAAACAAGCAAGAGGACAGAGAGGAAGATGATGGAAGTTAACAAGAGGAGAAAAAGGAAGATGATGGAAATGGACAAGAGGTCTGAGAGGAAGGTGATGAAAGTGGGCAAGAGGAGGGAGAGGAAGATGATGGAAGTGAACAAGAGGACAGAGAGGAAGATGATGAAGTGGACAAGAGGACAGAGGGAAATGATGGAAGTGGACAAGAGGACCAAGAGGAAGGTGATGGAAGTGGGCAAGAGGAGGGAGAGGAAGATGATGGAATGTGCTCCATTTTTATTGTAGCAACTGTGAAAGCTACTATACGTAGGACTAGAGATGTTCCCAATGACAGAAATTTAAGTTAAGCATATTCAACTGTCTGTGTGCGATCGTCCAGATAAAAACCAAACTTCCACAGTTCTGTCTTATACCCATGATGGGCTGTCAACAACTTTTAAATCTGTACACACATTCTCCAGTTATTGTTGTTTTCCAGTAGCCTCAATTAAAAAATAATAATGAAATGTTCCAATTTTTTGAACACTGGTTATGATTGCAATGTGTTAATGCAGTGAGTGAACTTTTTTTGCATACAATGTAGCGACCATTTACTTGTCTGTTGTAGTGTGGGTGAGCTGCCACTTGCAAAATCACAATTTAGTGGTTGCGTCAACTTTAAACAACTTACTGTTTAGCAGAACACTAACATTTTCTTGTGCGCACCTGTAGTTTTGAATAGTCCTTTAAGTTTGTTTTTTAACATGGTTTTGTAAGATGTTTTGTAACATGATACTTCTCTGCCAGTATAAAACTTCTTAAATGTTACATAACAATTGCAAGAGTAGCTATTTTGTACACATTATACATTTTATTGAAAAATACACAATAAATGGGCTTTCAGTGCATTATGGCAGAAATTAATTTTGACACTTTCCAAAAGAAATGTACAAGAAATTTACTCAAAATACAGATATGAATAAGTGCACTTCAAAATTATCCCAGAATTTAACTTAAAATATACTAAATTGTCACGTTATTCAAATACCTGTATTTTTAAAATTTGCTTTCAGTGCATTGTTATGATCATTTTGAGCAAACAGTTTAAAATATAAAAATAATATACTTAAAAACAAAGTTCAAAAATGTATGCTTTAGAAATACACAGAACTCTCAATTAAAGTATATTTTTCTACAATATATTTTTAAAAATTTCTATATCAATTATACAATTATTTCGAAGTGTGTTAAGAGGTTAATTCAAAGTTTGAAATTCTTTATATGTAATAGGAAAGGCTTTACACATGAGAAATTCCTCACAACTAAGGATTTGAAAATTATCATTTTGTAAGTCTGTGAGGACATTTATCTTCTAATCAATCCAGTGCTGCAAATATAATAATTTAAATATCTTTCTGGTTATGTATTCGTTATTCCATATAAAAGTGTTGTGGGGATAAAAACTGTGCACAACACATAATTAATAAATAATACAAAGTGTAGGCCTCCCATTTTTCCAAAAATGTATTCTCAGGTATGTAATACCAAAAGGATTCTGGAGCTTTCAAATATACTATTATCCATCTTAACTTAAAGATATCATTAACATCCATTAAGTCCAATATTTATAAGCGACTTTCATCTCTCAGACCTGCTAAAACTTCAAATGGCATTTGTTCTTCCAACTAAAATTAGTTATAAATTAATGTTATTTATTTCTATACAAACAGACTGTTGAACAAAGCGAAAGGGTCTAGTAGTCTCAAAAAAAACTTTGGCTGGACAGCATGGACAAATCTTTTTTTCTATTTAGACTTTAAACTGTTTTTTGTTGATCCCTAAGATTTTTTTGAAATAGGAATTCCAAGGTATTTAACACTTTTCTTGTCTGGAATGTCACACATTAAAGTGTCATCAGTGTCATAAAGGCTTAAAATCTCAAATTTTTATACATTAAGTTTAAGACTGATGGGAGTAAAAAGGATGTTATCATATTAACTGTAGGCTCAGTTAGATGATTAAGAATAAAACTGTGTCGCCAGCTTTAGGATTGTTGTTCAGACTAAATAAGAAATGTGAAGACATACCTTTCACCCTGGGACTTGCTGAATTTAAACTGTTATTTTGACATTCTGCAGATGAAAAGCATGACTGAAAGAATAACTAATACATTACTTGATATTGAAAATAAAAGTAAGTTGCACATTGTCTGCACCATAACCAAGTAAATAAATCTAAAAAAAAAACCAAATAAATGGCCAAACTTTGGGACACGCTTAACTCCTCTCTACTACAACTCGTACTACCACTACTTTCTAATCTAGCTGGAAGCATGCTGTATATTTAGAGTTATTCAAATGTTCAGTTAGGTACATATATATATATATATATATATATATATATATATATATATATATACAAAAATACTGCATTAACTCCTTAGGAATTACAGACATTATTACATTGTTATTATTACAATTAGAGTCATACATAGTCCCTCATTTTCCGAGGCTAAAAAGTATTTGGACAACTGACTGACTATCAGTGTCTCGCCAGGTGTGGAAGTTCCCTCATTATTTCCTGACAAATTAAGCAGATAAAAGGTCAGGAGTTGATTCCAAGTGTTGAATTTTCATTTGGTAGATGCTCACAGGAACCCTCAATATGCGTTCCAAAGAGGTGTTAATACAAATGAAAGAGACCATCGTAAGGCTGAAAAAAACAAAACAAACCTATCAGACAGATAGCACAGACTTTAAAAGTGGCCAAATTACCAATTTGGTACATTCTTAAAAAGAAGGAATGAACTGGTGAGCTCAGCAACACCAAAAAATGAAACAATTAAAGTGGATGATCACAGAATTCTTCCCTTGGTGAAGAAAACCCCCTTCACAACATTTAGCCTGGTCAAGAACACTTTTGAGGAGGTTGGCGTATCATTGTCAAAGTCTACAATCAATAGGCACCTTCATGAATGTAAATATGGAGGGTTTACTACAAGGTGCAAACCACTGGTAAGACTCAAGAAAAGAAAGGCCACATTAATAGTTTGCCAGAAACCTTCTAAAAAAGCCTGCCCAGTTCTGGAACAAGATTCCCTTGACAGATGAAACCAAGATTAACTTGTACCAGAATAATGGGAAGAGAAGAGTATGGAGAAGGAAAGGAACAGCTCATGATCTAAAGCCACCACATCATCTGTCAAACATGGTGGAAGCAGTGTTATGGCATGGGTGCCAATTCATAACAGGGGTTATCTCAGGGCATTTTTCATATAAAGCAGGTCTAGACCGTACGCTTTATAGATGTATAAAGTGATCTTGTCATGAATATGCTAATTAGCATGTTACATTATCTAGCGGCATTTTGCGACTTTTGGGGTAGATTTTAGCTACTTTAAATTGAAAGTACTTACAGTGGTTCCACAACAGTTTTCAATTATGTCCTAAATTTCGCACATTGACCATACATGGTCCAGCCATATACTAGGTTTTGACCTAGTCCTCTTACGTTTAAGTTATTTTTGATCTTATGTATTATTCAAAACAATAGGTTAGATAGACTATTTTGAAAATACAGGCCCCAAAGTACAACCTCACTGCGAAAAAAGTGACTACACCTGTGATTTCCATTTAGGGCTAACTGCCTGAACAAGGTTATAAAATAACCTGTGAACAACACAGCTTTCTCAATGCAACATGGCGCCACATAGTAAGAAATTGCCTGAACAAGTAAGAAACCAGATTGTGAGACCTCACAAAGATGGAGAGGGTACAAGAGCATCAGTAGGTTACAGAACGTAAGATGAAACACAGATTATTATATTGAAGAACATACGGGTAAGTGCCTCTGATTTGGTACAATGATTATCTTTGGAAGCTGGTGTTTCAGTGACTGATCAGACAGTGCGCAGGACACTGCATGAAGTTAATGTCTACAGACAGCGTCCAAGAGGAAAACCATTGCTCACAAAACAGCACGAAACTGCAAGATTACACTTTACCAAAGAACATGAAAAGAAGCCTGATGAATTTTGGCAGCACATTCTTAGGTTGGATGAAACCAAGATAAATTTGTTTGGATCTGACGGGGTCCTGCATGTTTGGTGTGGACCTGGCCAAGATTACCACAGTGACTGCATAGTGCTGACCATAAAACATGGAGGTGGGAGTGTGCTGATATGCGGCTGCATGAGTGCAAAAGGTGTAGGGGAGACAACATTTATGGATGGCACTAGAATGCCGGTTTTAATATCCAAATACTGAATGAAAAAATGACTCCCAGTCTTAAGAAGCTTGGCAGGAGAGGAATTTCCCAACATGACACTGATCCCAAACACACTGCGAAAGTTACACAGAGTTTTAAAGAAGAAAAAAGTGAAAAATATGACGTGGCCAAGTATGGTCTCTGAACTGAATCCAAAAGAATGCCTTTGGAGTATTTTAAAGGAAGGTAGAGCAACAAAACCCCTACAGCAAAGAGCAGCTGAAAAGAATCATCTGTGAGAGGTGAACAATATCTCTCTGCAGATTTGTGTTAAAAAGGTATCAGTAACAAAATGGAGAAGGTATTTGCGTTGAAATTGAGAAAACAGGCATGAAGGGGCTTTAGTTTCATGGACTTTACAGTTTACAATGTCCACTCCAGATTTTCAAAGGCAATTCAGAACTTTTTTCAATTTCTGATTATTGGTTGTTTACTTTTACTTACTAATCAATATATGGTTGTGTCGTTTCTCTTCTGATACATGCTGCTCCATTTATTAAGTGTGTATCTCAACCACTGTAGTTGGTTGCACAAAAGCAGACAATCACAGCAAAGTGTATGTCTTATTTACACTGGCTGCCTGGAGATTCAATTTAAAATCTAAAGTTGTTGTTTACAAAACACTGAAGATATGTATACATGGTTAATATATTGGATTGGTTTATGTATTCAGGGTTATTGAGTTGACATGACAGAGCGTACCGTCTCTGCACCTCTGCACTAAAGAAAGCACTTATTGGCCCCTGTTGGTCATGTTAAATAAAAACTACATTAATGTAACTGCTTTGGGGTCAATTCCTAATGTAAATATTAATATCTTTAATAATCAATGTCAAAAATAATACACTATAACATGCTATGAAAAATGAACAGTAAATTACACATAATAAAATTCACCTTGTGTGTTCCATTCTGACATTTCTGGTTGACGTTTGGAGTTCTGCATCATGTATCACCTCTGATGGACAAAACAGGTTTAAACTTATGAACTCTGAAAGAAGCATAATCTAAAATCTACACCTGCTTAGGGTCATAGGGCTGCTGTAAGCTATCCAGCATGAATTAGGTGAAAGAAAGGATAGAGAACAGTTATGGTACTATACATTTTTACACACTACACTGTAAATGTCACAATACACTGTAAAAGTCACAGGGCAGACCTAAAGTCCCAGTATACTATTATCTACAGTATATGCAACCCAGGACAGGTCAAGCAGACAGTAATACTTTGGCTGCAGCCAGGGGTATAACTACAACTGAGGACCCTGAGGTCATGTGTTCTTGTTTGGGGGATATGGGGGATTTAGCAATCCATTGCTCTGTGTAGCTTTCAATTTTAGTGGAAATCTGGTGTAGAAATATTTTGCCATACAAGCAAATAAGCTTAGGCCTCCCACTCTTGTGTATGGTCATGCATACACTCAGTATATTTATAGTACATATATTCATACATATATTTAGTATATAATCTCGATTTAAGCTATTTTTTTTCACTCTCACTACATATGACGTAACTGACAACAAAATTAAATTAACATTCTCTCCTTAAGTCCTTATCTCACTAGGAGGTCCATTAAGTTTGCTCAGTTGTATATGTAAAAATTTTAATTTTTTTCTGTGAATTTTAAGGACTTTTAAGTCAGTTTGTCCTTCAGCTTTAAAGCCAATATGGACAAGAAGTCCTGAAAGTGAGACTCAAATTTGAACACTGACAATTCCATGAAAGCTGGGCATATCTACTGATGAAGATCATATGATATGATTGAAAACTCCAGTACAGTTAAATGGACCTTGTGGTGAGATTGTTTTCTCAAAAGTGAATATTTTATCATATGAGTCACCATCAACTTTATTTAAAGGTGCCTGATTATTACCCCTCTGCACTTGCTTTACTTAAAAATAGGCTACATGAAAAACAAATACATTTAGACACTTATCAGAGCAAAGAAAAGAAATAATCAAATAGTATAGCCAGGAGGCTACTGGTTAGTCAGTCAAAAAAAACCCAACAAAAATGGAATCCGAGGATTTGCTGCTTTTTGATATGCTGATTTTCTTTGTCTTTTTTGACAGTCAACTAAATATCTTTTGATTTTGGACTGTTGGTAGGACAAAACAAGACATTTTAATATGGCAGCTTAGGCTCTGCATTCTGAGATGTAAAATTGATAGCTTTTTTTCACTATTTTATCACATTTTTGGGCAAAATGATAAAAGGGGAAAATAATCTCCAGATTAGTAATTAAAATGATTACTTGTTACTTCCAGCCCTTTTCTACTCCACTACCTTTCAGATGGAAAAAATGTCACAGCTGTAATTTTTAGTTACCAGCTGGTGTCAAACTGCCTCCTTGTGTAGCCTATCTTGAGTTAGGGTTGACTCATGACTCCCTCTAGAAGCTATGGACGTTTTTTCCAGTGTCACCAAGAGGGAAAATATCAGCAGCATCAGCAGACATCAGGTGTGAATGACAGCCCAGGGCAAACTCCCTGTGTTCTTAATACAAGATGTTAAGTATCGTTCCTGTTTAGCTTGCTTTCTTTTTTCACCACCCATTGGTAAACGTATAGAAGAGAACTGACCTCCCACTGTATCATATTTTTTGGCCCTATAGAGGGGATCGTACTAAGCCATGCTGTAGGAGCTGGCAACATTCAGAGGCCACCATGGTGCCAAGAGTGCCAAGTGCTTTCACAGCAGCCCTCTGCTCGTTCATTCATTTATTCCATACACACAACCACCCAATAAACAAACGCATTCACACATCATCATTGTTACCCATCCCAAGGCCTCTATCCCGGCCTCCATCCTACCTCCATATCTGGCCCAGCTGGAGGATATGGATGACGGACTGGCCAAACCAGACGCAAAAGGAGTAGTAGGCCGATCGTTTCCTACTCCTGCTGCCCACCGCGGTGCTCGCAGTGCTGTTGGTCGTGGTGTTCTTGCTAGCGGTCGACGCCTGTCTCTGTGGCGTGGCCGGGTGATGTTGAGCAGTAACGTCGCCGTGTGAGGCCGACCCGCTCAGCAGCTTATTCCCATCCATGTGTGAGAAATCGGCGGCGGATTCTGCGCCGTCCTCGGTGCTGAAGTCGTGAACGAACCATCTGAAGCTAAAGAGCTGCACTGAGAAGGAGCCCAGAACCACGAAGAAGAGCGTCAGGCCGAACCACCAGTAATCGCGGCGGAGGTAGTAGTCGACCGACAACCACACGTCGGTGCCCACATCGGCCAGATACACGGCTACTGCGGCTACGATCCACAGGCAGTCCCACACTGTGTATTTCTGCTGCTCCCTGCCCAGGCGAAGGCACGTCGAGTTGGTGCCTCCCCCACCGCAGCACCGCGACTCCCCGTTGGCGAAGTCCCTGTCCCCGGTGCACGCAGAGTCGAGCTGGCCGCCCGGGTGGAGCCCCTGCACCGAGCCGGAGTGCTCGGAGTTCTGCAAGGGGGTGAAGGCCACGTCACTCTTCTTCATCTTCAGGACCCCGTCCGATTTAGCCGCCATTATTAGAAGCTTGTAATATTACTGTATTATTTTTCTTCTGTTCCTCCCCTCCTGTTCTCCCCTGCCTCTCTCCGTCGACACCCTACTGCGTGTCTCTCCTACTCCTCCTCCTTTCTGGGCAGGACTAGCTCCTCTACACTGCCGCCCGATCATAATACAGAATAAAGACAAAAAGGACTTCTGCACATAGCCCCTTGCTTGCTCCGATATTATGGTCCATATCACGTCTTTATTGGGCTTCTCCTTAGGTTGATGATCCTCTCACATCCAGTCGACGGGAGGGGTTTTCCGCTTTGTTTTCTCCAGCCTATCTGAACGGATTCTGCTTCCTCGGTTTGTCCTCGAAGAGTCCTGATACTGAGGTTGATATTGGGGATGGAGACGGAGACAGGAAAGAAGGAAAAGGTGTAAGGCTGCAGCCATCTGCTTCTTCCATGGCACCGACTAAAAACTATGACATCATCCTCTCCTCTCTCTCTGACTGATTCTCTCCCTCTCTGCGTGTCTCTCGGCATACCGTTTCAGCTCTGTTACAGCACAAACTAAAGACTACTCTCGTTATAATCCTCTATTGAGGGCAAACAAATCTGCATCTCAGTCTACCTGTTAGCATGCAGCCTGCCAAGTGAATTAGGAAAAAAATAACCTGAGAGGAAGCAGCCTCAAAGCCCTGAGGCTCCAGACTGGTTTTCAGCACCATGGACAGACCCTGCTGTTACTGTTATTCAGCAGCTGCTGCAGGAGCTTCACTTCATACCTTTCCAGTGTTTAATCACTTCTCAAAACATTACGCGCAATCACCATATCATTTTATACTGTGCAGCACAACACAAAAGCCCCCAGAATGTTGCCACAGAGTTGGAAAAAGTCATTGTCTAACTGATGACGAAAAGTCTTTTATAATTCAACATCATACACAAGAAAGTCACTCACTCTAATGTGAAAGACCAGTACCTACTAATGTTGGTTTAATGAAAAACAAGGTCAGAATTGCTAATACACTGTCCATTGTTAAACTTCTCTTCTTGTTGCTTGGTAAATAATGTATTTATACCAGCAAATCCAGTGATTAGGGGCTTAATTTAAACTCCGTAAAGGCATTAAGGAAGAAAAGGTTTCAAGATAATATTTGTTTTAAATTTTGCGACTAATTGCTGGATAAAAATAAAGATTTTCAAGTGTCAAGTGTTTCACTGCTTTTGGAAGTGTAAGAACAACAGAAACATGAGAAAGGAAGACTCTGTGCACTTAGGTCAAATGCAACTATTTAACAATCAAGCCAACCTTCCAGTAAGTAGATCTTCATCA
The DNA here is from genome assembly GCF_016859285.1 of Xiphias gladius. Classification (NCBI taxonomy): domain Eukaryota; kingdom Metazoa; phylum Chordata; class Actinopteri; order Istiophoriformes; family Xiphiidae; genus Xiphias; species Xiphias gladius. Next base: position 1,125,215 of record NC_053413.1, on the reverse strand, counting down.
GGGTAAAGTTTAAGGAAAAATTAAAAACTAAAGGAAGAATTAACTCCTGGTGTCATTATAGGAGTTCCCATTGGGCTGGAATACCTATGTGGTTATAGATAAATTGACCATCCACATACTAGACTAGATCAGGATTAGAAAGAGGTGTGGTAGAAAGATCAGGTCTGGGAGTTGCCGCTTCGGTAAGAAGAGTGGCTGGATTCAACATAAAGCATCTCTCCAAACTGACAAGTGGCAAACTCACCATGTTTTAATAATGAAGAGTGTAGGAGTAAAATGAGCCATTTTGGCCTGCAAAAGAATGGCAGCTACAGCATGTAGAACCAGAACCTTCACGGTCTGTAAACTACCAAAGAAGAAGAAGCCGTTATAACCGCTGCAGTTGCAGCTACTGGTCTGGAAAAAGGAGGAAAAAAGTCTTTGTGAATAGTAAGCAACCGGCTTAAATTTGTCACTATTTTTCTGCAGCAGAACAGCGCTTTAGAAACCATTTTTCTCATCAATAACTAGGCTGAAATCTTTCAATATATCAAGAATACCTAAAGCAGGTGCAGAAGCCAAAGCTTCCTTCAAATTTTCAAAAGAGTCATTAGCTTCAGGAATCCAAGTCAGTGGGTCTTGTGCAGTCATTCCAGTGTTCGGTGCAATGTCAGAGTGGTTGAGCTAGTTTAGCATACTCACAGATCCACTGTCTGCAGTAAGCTGTGCATCCTAAAAAGCTCAGCATTTGTATTTTCATCTCCGGTTTAGGCATTGACAACATTGCTTTAATTCTGTCTTTGCTAATTTTCCATTGGTTTTGTGAGATCTCATGTCCTAAATAGCGCACTTGTTGTTTCACCAACTGGAGTGCGATGCCAAATATTTATGATAGGGCGTTTGTATCAATGATGCAGTTTTCTTCAGACAAGGTGCAAACCAACAAATCATCCCCATACTGAATCAAAGTGCTTCCTTTGGGAAAAACAAAATCTGCCCAATTTTCCTGCAACGCAGCCGAATAGAGAGAGAGGGACTCCGAAAAATGCTGTCCGAGACGCACCCAGCAAAACTTTTTACCTTTAAAGGTAACCGTGAACCAGTATTGTGATGCTGGATCAATTGGAAAATTAAAGAAAGCATTAGCCAATTCTATCACAGTGAATCATTTTGCAATGCCAGGCACAGAGGATAAAATTGTGGCTGGGTTGGGTACAACTGAGCAAAAAAAATTCTCATTTACAGTGCACAGGTCACGAACAGGTCGCTAGGATTTGCCATCAGCCTTTTTTATTGGATAAAGTGGGGTGTTAAAGGGTGATGTTGGGGCTGGAGCAATGATTCCATCCTTCAAAAGTTGCTCAATAATGGGAGTCATATGCCTTCTTCTGCATCAGGTCTTAGAGGATACCGTCGCTTATTAGAACGATAATTTGATTTAGGAATAATAACCATTGGAGTGGCACCCTTGATCAGGCCCACATCATACATATCCCACAGCTGGTTAGGAACTCCTTCCAACACTGGATGGGTTTTATAGACTCAAGACTGTTCAAAACAAAATTTGGACGAGGGTGGAAGATGGATCAAAATCTGACAATTGGACAATTCTGTGGGCACTCAATGTGCTGCGGAAAGGATGGACAGTGGTTCCCCTCTTGCAATTCACTTTTTGACTTGTAACTACACCAGTGTCACAACAAGACACATCCACAGCTCACAATGCTTCTTCCATGATGCCATTACCTTGTGTAACTGTTCTTCATCTGTTTGTTTATCCTATTCTTTTTCAAATTGTTCGTCTGCACTTTCATGTGCTTCATGAGACATGCACTTTTAAGTGCATGGATCATGTCTCACAAATGCTTCACCACTATGAGCTTCAACAAAATCACACACTTTTGTGTAACTGAAGAAGGATCAATGCTCCAACAGTAACCACATCTGGGAGCCATTCAGTAGTGGCATACCATAAAAAAAGTTCATCCAAATGGTCAGACTTACTTAATACCAAACCACTCTCGGTACAAACAATAGTCAAGCCCTAAGCACAAAACAAATCTCTACCCGCCAAACTCACTTGGCATTCTGGGACAATGACAAATGAGTGATGTATATTTGGAACATCAAAGTCTTCAACCGGACAAACTTCAGTCACCTCACACTTTAAAGGTGTTCCTGAAACCCTGATGCAAGTCTTTGTTTTTTGAGACATCTGAAAGGCTTCTGTTGTTTCGAATCAATGGTTCCTCTGTTAGCCAGAATTTCATAGGTGGTACCATGAACTTTGATTATACACTTTGGGAGATCTTTAGACTTATACCACAGAGAAAGATAGAACAGTTCAGTATCTTCAAAGTCATTTGTTTGAGGTTTTTCACTCTCCTCCTGACAAGTGTTATGAGGAGTTATGACCTGTGTAGATAGTCATGACATTTGTGATGGTTGATTCTTCTCTCCAAATGGTCTATTCAGGGACACATTGCCAGATGATGGGCACAACATTCCTCGTTCACCATCCCACACCTCTGGTATTGTAGCTGTGCAGTTTTTACTAATGTGGCCCACTTGATGGCATCTCCAGCAAACAGTTTCCTCTCTGTTGTCATAGAGGAAGCTCTTATCTCTCCTTTGTCCATGGCCTCTGTCTCTGGCAGGTGGAGCATAATAGGCCAAATGAAATAAACTGCACTCCTTTCTGCGTAGTTATTAGACTCCGTGGCTTCTCTTGAGGTATTTGCGTAGATATCTTTAAGGCTTGGTCCAACAATCCAGTATATGGCGGAGGTCAATGGCCAGCAGGTGGCATTGCAGAAGCTCTTTCGCTGTCTTCCCCAGCAGTTCAGCTTTCAACCTGTGGGTGGACTGAATTCACTGGTAAGCGCTGTTGTAGATGTTGTTGCCCACCAGGGGGAGCTCCATCTCCCTGCTGTGGAGGGTGTGTTGTTACAGGGCAGTCAATTTCATCAACTTTTTGAACACTGACTATAACTGTTTTAGGGTGGACTGATTTCATCTGACCTGTGTGACTTACCATTCAACCAATGGCCTCCCAGACCCCAAGACACTCTATCATATACTGTTAACCCCAGTCAGTTGGCCCTGTCGGATTAGGAGGATCTATGAATTCATGCAGTAATGTCATAAAGGAGTTTTCAAAAGAACCATCTCGTGGCTATCTTGGTTCAAATCCTGCTACATGATCAAAAAATTGTGTAGTGTAATAAGTTCAGCCTGTGACATCTTCAACAAGGGCTCTAGGAGTCAGAAACAAATAGTTTCACACTCTTATACACTTTCTCAATCCTCTCTCTGTTATCTGCCTCTTTCTCACCCAATTTCAAACTTTCAAGTTCTTTTGTCAACTTAACATTAACATTCTTACAAGCATGTGCTTTAGCCTTTTAAATTTTACCCTCAAATCTCTTTGCCATATTTTTTCTCAAAGTTCTACGAGGGCCATACTTCTGTATTTTGCCAAGAACTGTATGGCAGTAGAGCCATATTTATCATACATAATTTTAGCTGGACCCTGATGGTTTTTCTGATTGCTGTTTTTGGCACCCTTGGCTATCCTGTTAGATAAAAGGTATAGTATGCCTTATTTATTACAATTATTATTATTATTAAATAATGCTAAACCATAAACAGACTGATTATTCTATTTTCAATTTAAAAAAAAAGAAGAAAGAGAAAAAGTAAAGTGGGAACCCAAGAATAAGATTCTAAAGTAAAAACGACAAACTCAAAATTAAAATTTAGTCATGGAATAAATCTATAACAGTATAAAATTATAATTATGTTGTGATTACCCTCAAAAATAGCAACAAAAAGGGATCATTCAACTCAAATAATGTAAGCACTTTTAAATGAGTAGAGTTCATTTCAACACCACAGTCATGGCCAAAAGAAAAAGGAAAAAGAGTATCAAATCAAATGCAGTTAACCAAGGAAAACACACAAAGCCCTGTAATGCAATTTTTCTACTTATGAGGTGTCTCAATTCTGCTTATCAAGAGAAACCCACTCATCTTTAGCAACAAAAGCCTCTATATAACTGGTCTTCAACACAGTTTTTCTTTTCCAGACAAATTAACTGCTCAGCACAAACTTTCAAGGCAACAGTTACACACTATTTTAATAATCTATTCACCCATTCTCCTAGTTTCAACATACACACAAATCACCAAGATTAACTAAAAAAACACATGACAATCATCAATCTCTTAGCACGCACTCACACACATACACACACAGACACACAGTAACTTAAAGCTGGACAGCTGCTGCTTTCTCTCTCTCTGCTCCTTCTCTCAGTCACATGCACACATAAGACTCACACACACAAAGAACGGAGATGAGAAAGGAGGGGATGTATCCCTCACACACACACACACACAAACACACACACACACACACACACACACACACACACACACACACACACACACACACACACACACACACACACACACACACACACACGCAGACATCGAACACAGACGTGGCCAGGTCATAAATTTTCCCAGCGGGGACCAGCACCCACAGTCAACTAAACAACAAACAGACGCTACCATTTCCAGCCCTGAATTACTTCAGAGGACATCTGCCCTAGACACCAAATGGATACGTATCTCTAGGTGGGAATCCTCTCCCCCTATTCTCCGTGCGCTTTAAGGCTAGAGAACCCCAATTTTCTTTCCCTTTTTCAGGCGAATCCCCTCAAGCAATTCCCTGTTCCAAGCCCCTTAATACCAGCGTGACACTTTGCGCCATCTAGCTGGCAAGGTCACAGAGAATCCTCCCACGGTGCTCATGATGACCAGTCTGCGCCTGCCTACTGCTCTCAGTGTCTGTCACATGCATCAGGATTGAAACAAAAAGTACATGTGGGTCCCTTTTTGTGACTGCAGGGCACAAAACAGTGCACTCTGCTATACCAGGTCAGAGTAGAGTGCTCAGTGCCCAAGCACTGACCTGCTTGGGTCAAAAAATATTCCCAAGCCCATCTCCAGAAGTAATCAAAGGGAGGCAGATCTATAAGAAAAACCATCAGGAAGGCAATCATAAAGTACAGTACCTATAACAAGCCAATACATCAATAAATTCCATCCTAAGTATAATGCTTATGTCAATGTACACATCTAAACCTGCAGAATGTCTCATTGATAAAGGTTTTTTTGTGTGTATATTGTGTAGTGTGTGTATTGAGTGGTAAAACAGATCAAAATGGTTCTAATACAAATCCTATTAAATTACATGTGATTACCTAACACTACAGAATGCTGCAAAGCAGAAAGAATGATATAACAATGCCCTGGGCTCTCTATGTTACTACTCACAGATGTGCTTTGTCTCTGTGCATAAGGAAATGAGGAAATGAAGAGAAGCATGTACACAGCTTAAAGCTGTCCTCAGTCTCTGTCACACTTATCAGGATTGACTGAGTGAACATGAATGACCTCATATATTCATAAATAGTGGTAGAAACATGTTTGGAATGAGGGCAGTAACAATAGCAGAATTAAACATTTCTGCCTCGTGTATTGATCTTCCTGCAGCTTGATGCAGAGACTGCAGCACAAGTAGGATTTATGACTACCAACAATTTAAATATGAGCTTGTTAATGTAGCAGAACCCCAAGCACTGAAACATAAATCAATCATGAGTCAAATATGACTCTTATGTCACACTAACAGTGACAGAAGACTGCAATGAAGGAAATGCTCAGATGTCAACAGCTGTTAATTTTCAATAATTTATATTTCATATTAGTTCATGATTTTGAAGCAGGAACAGCTGTCCATAATAAAAGTGACAATATAATCAATGACATTTTAAATTCAAACTGTTGTGGTCGTATTGGAAGTGTTAAGTAACACACAGAAACATGCACGTGTTACTTAATGAAACTAACAACAGCATCTGGTTAGTTACCACTGCTATCTTTCCAGAGCCTTTGCTCCAAACCATAGTTGGGTAATTTACTTTACTTTAGCTTGGCATTAAAATTCCAGACCAACTCTTCTTTGAAGAATAATAGGTAGATGCCATTGTAAAATTACAGGGACTGTATTTCTCTTCTCTGGCAATGAAAACAACAAACAGCTTTTCAATAACTATTAAGCTTCAACTTGAGCTTATCTAGACATTTTATGGCTTACTACAGTAACTTAGAGTACAGAGACAGCCCTTGGTGAGTAAAGGCATGTCATTATTAATGCTTCATTTATTCAGTTGCTTATAGACCTTTAGCCATAATAAATCTTGGTTTATCGCCAGGTCATTGTCCTGTGTATTCCTTCAAAGCAAAGACTGAGATCCTTGAATTGAGAGCTTAAACTCTTGATGATAAGACTGATTAATTTGTTTTATTTATTTTCCTTTAATCAAAGGTGGTGCCCCAATTTTCACTGTGAGCAAATTTTACATTCAGAGCGTAGTGTCCACTACATCCTCTACTTCGATCCCAAAAGGCATATAAACAAAGTATTCAAAGGCACATAGTAGTAACAGAGTGAATAAATGATAAAATTTGAATGAACGAATGATTCATACTAGTTTACTTTCATAAGTCAGAACAGAGAAGAACCTTGACCGAGATAAGTGACCACATGGTCTTTTGAGTGATGGTATGGCTAAACGTCCAGAGGCAGAGGAGTGTAATGGTTGGGCTGGGGAAGAAGGATTAAGGTTTGACCACGGCTTGGATGTAGGAAAGAGCAGCTCCCTTCACTGCCCTGTAGGCCCGTACCAGAGTTTGGAAGTGTAGTTAATTGAGAGGAGTGGTGTGGGAAAACTTGGCAAGGCTGAATACCAGACAGGCAGCAGCAGTCTGGATCAACTGCAGAGGTCTGCTGGCAGACGTGGTAGGTCCAGCAAGGAGGGAGTTGCAGCAATTTAGGCAATAAGTGCCTGGATGAGCACCTGGCCCACCTGCCTGGAGAGGAATGGACGGATAATCCTGATGTTATAAAGGAAGAATCAGCAGGAGCTACTGCTGTTATGTTTTGAAAGAATGACAGTTCGTCAAACAGGGTCACTCCAAGTTCCCCAGCACTCTCTCCCTTGATCATCTGCCCCCTCTACAGTGGCTCTATGCCCCACCCAAGGGGCCTGCCCCCCCAGATTGAAAACCACTGACTTAGCCCCTCTGAAGCTATTTCTCTCAGTACACTGTAAGTCAGACAGCCAAGGAACACATAGGGATGGTCTTGCAAGTCTGTAGGTGAGAGGTGGTCCAGAGAAGAGGGAGGAGAACAAAGAAGAGTGGTGGTGGTGGATTCAGGGGGTAGGAGAGAGGCGGACTCAGGGGAGGGGAGAGATGAGACAACAGAAGAGGAGAGGCTAACAGGGAAAAGAGAGCAGAGGTTGTGTCGTCTCCTTGTAAGCTGTATCTTCACTGAGTCTGCCTTCAAGTCTGTATTTGGGTCCCCTGCCCGTGCAAATACCAGCAACCCTGACAGCAAGGGGTTCTGTTGGTGAGGATGTGAAATACAATCCAGAAAGTCCAGTTGGAGGATTGGGCTTGCATGCATGTGATTGACCAATGCATCGCTTCGCTGGATGATGTCACTTTGTGTTGCTACCGGGTTCAACTTTTATGCTTCACAGGGCAGCATTGTCCTTACGGACAGATTATAGGTGACCACAGAGAGCAGGAGCACATCTGACAATATTCGCTTGTTACATTTTTACATCAGCATGGCTGATTTGTTGAATGATCTTGCCTCTCTAAGTTGTTTCCCAGTCACACTGGAAAAAGACAGCATGCAGATGAAAATCACTTGACTTTCAGTGGGTCCAAATTTTTTTTTAAATGCATGATCACGATTGTTCCCTAACCTTAACATTATGTTTGTTATTGTAACCATGATGACAAAGGTCCCATAATACTCAGTTCAACCCAAATCACGATGTTACCCTAAGCTTAACAAAGTGCTTATTTTAACCCAACCATCACTTTTCCCTAGAGCTAACCAAGATATACAGAACTAGGTATACATTGGTAGAGGATTTTATCCATGTCACCAATCATCCTAGTGCTAATAAACTGTTGTAGTGTTACAGTTGTCCTGCAGAGCAACATACTGTACAGTGGGATGTAAATAAAGGAGGTGCTGACAAAAAACAGAAACATTTAACAGTGGTGTGACAACTCCAGTGACTGTTTTGGAAGTTAACTTTAGAACATTATTAAAGCCACTATGTGTAGAATTTTAAAATCCTTTTAATTTGTTGTGATCCTGATACTTTTATTGCCATTACAATAAAGGTTGTTATGGTACTTTGGTAACAAGACACAGAAATCAATGCAGCATATTAGTAAAAATATCATATAAATAGACATATTGAAAATGTACAACAAAACAGAAATAAAGTCAAAAGACGATGAACTTAAAACACTATTAATACAAAAATGAAAACTAAAATTATGACATTAGAATAACTTGAAAGATTTCACAATCATATAAATATCCTTCCAACATTAAAGTCACCAAACATAATTTGAAAGTACTACATATTCCATAATCCGTTTTGTTTACTGTTTAAGGTTGCAATTTTAAACTTGTTTCACACTTGTATTGACTGACATTTCACTTCCCGTTAATACAAAATGCTTCTTCTGCAAAGCAAAAATTATTCCATATTCAACATTAATATATACATTAGTGAAAGGAGTGTAGTGTTAGTGTATACTCTTATCTACAGAGTTACCATGCACTCCAAGTGTTACCATGCAAAGTTTGGAGTAGGCCTGCTGTGATGTGCAACCTCTGTTTGTTGAGCCTACACACGGTGTGTAGTGACAAATACTGACTGTATACTGTAAACACAACTGTATTTGTTACAATAAAACTCCTTTAATGCAGGAGACAAACATTTGTAAAGCTTTCAGTATGATGCTTAGTGATACAGTGTGTCCTTTATAACTATGTAACTAGTTGTTTTTTGATTGTTGGCATAATTAACTCAACCATACTGAAGGTGTTCCTGTTATCCAACTCACTTGTTTTATGTGCAGAGGTTGATTAAATAACAGGACCGCTTTTAATAAAATTCAGTCATACAAGCACACCACCACAAATTATGACCTCCTCAATGACAGGTTAGACTCAAGTCAAATGTGGCACACACCAGTCAATTGTTAACATTTATTTTGACATAATACAGGACACAGCATGCATTCTAACTGTGACTTACACTTGTGAGCTGTATAACTTACATTGTAGAATAACACTCATCAAACAAAGCAGTTATTGAAAGCACTTGTAGTTTTGACATCATCAGCAATCATCAATTTGAGAATACTGCTGCATATTAATCATATTTTCACAGCAATGCTTTTCTTGCAATGCAAGACTCAAATCATACGTAAATACTTTTAATATATGTAAACTGATTCTGATACAATACTCACATGTCAAGTATAAACATGTACAATTATAGTATTTTATTTTACACACAATAAAAAAAAACACAACAAAGACAACTGTTCAGTAAAAACAGAATTTCGTGGTATGATAATTTAATTCAACACCTGGGGCAAGTATCACGGAGTGAGATCAGTGGATTATCCCGCTCCCTTTAGGTTTAACTCAGGTTTTTCTGTACCAAGAAGCTGGCTCACTTTTATCTCGGGTAATTACCATGGTAAATTATGCTGCACTGCTAACCTACTTCAGATTAGATTCAGTTCAGAGGATCAGATCAAAATTAGATCACTTCCATGTCTACAATGTCCTGCCTGGGACAAAAGTGGAGTTCACAATAAAGTGACAAGTAACAAAGAGCAACACACGACATTTTTAGATATCAGGAGAATCACTTTGCTTTCCATGATAATGACATCAGAGACAGAGGGAATGTTTTTCATGCAGCCACCTCTGCATTCTTGTTTAAAAAGCTAAATAATAATAACTACAGTTGTATGCAAAAGTTTGTCCTCACCTAGGCAAATTCCATATTTTGATGATTTTTTGGTGGGAAAAGAAATAAAACAAACATTAAAAAACTTTTTCTTCAAATGTTAATGCTCTGTTAGTTTTAATTTCATTAAAAAAAAAAAAAAATTAGAAACACTACAAAACATTTTGTGGCATGTGCAAAGGTATGGGCACCCTTCTACTTGTAAAACATTCAGAACTTCATTTTTTGTTAGACCTTAACTGACTCATTAGGACTTAATGACGTAGGGTAAAGTAATGCTGGTGTACAGGTGAAGAGGGAGCTGAGCTGGAAGGCAAGGCTGTTGATTTAATTGCTTCCAGCTTGAAATTTCCACTGTCTGACATGTCATTAAGAAATGGCAGCTGCTGGAAAGTTTTAGCTGACACAGGAGTGGTGGAATGGTTGTGTGGCAGCCAGTGGCAGGGTGGGAAGAATGGATTCCGCACATTCTGGATGCAGATCTCCTGCAGTCAGTTAAGAAAAAGAACAGGCTGGCTTCTACAACAGGACAATGATCCAAAGCAGACCTCAAAATCCACCATGAACTACTTCAAGAAACACCAGCTGAAGTTATTGGAGTGGCCCCCACAGCCCACTGACCTGATCATGACTGAAAATCTGTGGGTAGATCTTAAACCTGCTGTGTGTGCAGGACAAATATCTCAGAAGTGATCTACAAGAACAGTGGCTGAAAATTCATCAATTATGAACTGAAACACTCTTAGCTGCTGAAGTGTTTGTAAGCGGTGATATTGGCTAAAGTGGGATATTGTAATTACGTATTTGTTATTACAATTACAAATATGTAATTTGCCCAGGAATGCCCAAACTTTTGCATACAGTTGTATAGTTGGATACCTGTGCTCAATTTCTTCCATTCCCAAAAGCGATTACTTCAGACTAAACAGCTTTTACAGTCTACACATTCTCACTTTCTTTCATCACTATAGCTCAGGATAACATGAGGCAACTTAGTGACTACTAAATGTTTCAGGACTCACTGAGATGATGATTACAGATAAAAAGTACTGTATGTCCCAACGAAGTTTTAACCTTAGTTAGCACCTCTTTACTAGATATAATCAATATGTCTTTATTAACAGGCTATGTACCGCAGTCCTTTAAAACAGCTGTAATTAAACCCCTTCTTAAAAAGCTTACTCTTGATCTATATGTCTTAGCCAACTATAGACCCATATCTAACCTTCCCTTTCTCTCTAAGATCCTTGAGGAAGCTGTTGTCTACCAGTTGTGTGACTTTTTACATGATAATAGTTTATTTGAGGATTTTGAGACAGGATTTAGAGTGCATTATAGCACAGAGACACCATTGGTGAAAGTTACAAATGACCTTCTTACTGCATTGGACAAAGGACTTGTCTCTGTACTTGTCTTGTTAGACTTTAGTGCTGCATTGGACACTATTGACCATCACATCCTATTACAGAGACTGGAGCATTTAATTGGCTTTAAAGGAACAACTCTAAGCTGGTTTAGGTCCTATTTGTCAGATCGATTTCAGTTTTTGCACGTTAAAGATAAATCCACCACATACTCAAAAGTTAGTCACGGAGTTCCGTTAGGTTCTGTGCTTGGACAAGTTCTATTCACCTTATATATGCTTCCTTTAGGCAATATTATTAGGAAACACTCCATAAACTTCCATTTATATACTGTTGAATCCCAACTGTACTTGTCAATGAAGCCCAATGAAACCAATCAGTTAGCTAAACTTCAAGCATGTCTTAAGGACACAAAGACCTGGATGACCAGCAACTTTCTGCTGTTAAACTCAGACAAAACTGAAGTTATTGTACTCAGCCCCCAACACCTCAGAAACACATTGTCTAACGATATAGTTACTGAGTAACTAGGTGTATTGCACTTAGTTGTGATAACTGTTTCATTATGTTGAAAACAAGCAAAGAAACAAACAAAAAAAACAAAAAACAAAAACAATTATTATTGACTTAATATCTAAATATTTTTTTTTCTACTTCTTATATTCCTCCTTAATTTATACTAGGTGTGTGATTATTCTGTCAATTTTTAAACTGATGAATATTACTTTATGCAGCTGCCTAATTCCCAGGGTTTCATCTTAAATAAACTGCCCTTTTCTGTTGATGTTGGATGTGATTGGCTTGTATTTAAGAGCGATGCCTCTTTAATGTGAATGTCCCACAGGTGGATCAGTAAACTAGAGTTAACTGAGCCAGTTGATAACCAACTTCACGATACCGGTTTTCAGCATCACTGATTTTAGACTCAGTGGAGACAGGTAACCCATAGAGAGTTTGAGAGCAAAGTTGATACAGGCCCCTGATGGTGTGGAGCTGTGTTCACAACACAGTTTTTTCCTGGGCTTTTAATTTAGATGATTTAACTTCTCAGCTGAAACCAACAGCATTTAAACACTATAGTCATGTTCTGCTCTCTGGGACAATTGCTAATTAAAAGCAGCATTTTAGAAAATGGCACACAAAAACACTGCCCAGAGACTGTTGTTATCTTAGAAATGACACTATCCTATATTTACACAATCATAGGAACATGAGATAACATTTGTAGCTTGTAGCTGAGTTTTAAGTTGAAAGGTTGACATGATCACAAGTGCAGGAAACAAGTAACCAGAAGCGAGGCATTCATTATTTCTTGCGTGGCACCTTGTCGCCAAGTGGTATTTCATCCATCAGTTTCTGCAGAGAGACCACATAGGGATGTTAGTGGCATCGTATCAAAATAAAATATTATAGATAAAAAAAAAATGTATGGAACATATTAGTTCACACATATAGAATATAAATAAAGTTCCCGAAATCCCCAAAGATATTATTGTTTCATCTAGTCAGAGCAGTATATGACAATGTAGGAACAAGAACTCATTAAAACAAGTTATTGACATGGGTTCCTCATTACTTTAAAGCCATTTTCTTTGCACTTTGTAATCCATCTATAACCCGATATTTCCAGACGTTATAAGTGATTACAAATAAGGGGAAAGGAACAGGAAGTTAGTTATTGTAGTCTGACCGCTGATTTGACCACTCATCAACATGACACTGGCTCAACAGGTGGAGCTGCAGCAGTGGCTGTGACACAACAGAGTCATAACTTAGTCAAATCTGAGCACACTGACATGATACATACATTTTTACATTTAGTGTGACCTACACTGAATATGGTCTATGTGCCTATATGTGTATGTGTAAGTCACACACACACACACACACACAAACACACACAAACACACACACACACACACACACACACACACACACACACACACACACACACACACACACAGAGGACACTTATTGACATAATGCATTACCTAGTCTCCCTAACCATAACAACTAAATGCCTCACCCCAACCCTTATCCTAACCCTAACCTTAACCTGATTCTAACCTGAACCTTAAAACCTAAAAAAGTCTTAACCCTAAAAAAGCCCTTTGTTAGTTATGAGGACCTGCCAAAATGTCCTCACTCCGAAGGTCTAAAACTCAAGCTGGTCCTCACAAAGATTTACAAGTACAAACACACACGCACGCACGCACATACACACACACACACACACACACACACACACACAAACACCTCAAGCAGTCTGCTATAGTAGCTGAAGCCATCCTCGGCGTCCCTGGGGATGTCGTCCACCTTGTACCTCCTGCAGGCCAACAGCAGCTCGTTGGAGCTGTAGAGAGGGGCAGGGTCGATAGAGTTGCTGTTGATCAGGCTGACCAGGTACTCCCGGTAATGCTTCCTGGATACCGGAACACCACCATGTTAACATGTTGACACAGCAGAGCATGGCAGCTTCTTGCTATTACTGATGATAAAACTATGAACTGATGGTGTAACAGATGAACGGTCTGCATGAGATTTTGTGGTGTTACCTGTTAAAGGAAAGTTGTGTTCTTTTTACAGCCCGAGTCTTTTTTATAGCTTCCCACGTTTCATGGACACAATTACACAGGTAAGTAAAGCACATTATTAAAGTCCCTGGAAAGCTGGTATTATGAGCCATAGGCAGGTGGAATTACAGGAGTGTGACTGAGGGAAGCATGACCACCCAAATGGGTCACACAAAGGTGTTAAGAACAAGTGCACCTATGTTAATCCTAGTGACTCAGGGGTCTAAGACACACAAGACTATATAGCACATATAAAATTTTGCCTTGGTTGGAGACAGGAGGAAATTATACTAAATAAAGCCATCATACTCGCAGAGTCCAGCATGTCCATGTTGGGTCTGAGCTCCACAGGCGGAATCTGGCTGTTGCCCTCCCTCATCCTTCTGCTCTATGACTCCACACAGACCTGAAAAAAGAAAGGGAAGATAAAGAAAGAGACAAAGAGCAGAAGGGGTAAAAGGTGACAATTAAATATGATGCACATTTAAAATTACATTTGCATGCATTATCCTGTTTTTTTGGTTGTTGGTGTTTACACAAATAATACTAGCTCCAAGCTCTTTAGCTGAGGCTCAGCTGTTGCTGTCGCTGTTTACCTGTACTTTAACACTGGCGCATTAATTTAGAATGACAAACAAACACCTACGTGATAGGTGTCCGATTAAACTTTCCTGTCACTAAAACTTCATCCACCTTCCAACGATCAAAATCCAGAATTTTCAGTGGCTGTGGTATAAAAAGTGACAATGTCATTCTTCATTCTTCTTTAGCGACTGTCTGCAAGGTGCACCACTCTCCTTACCGCCTATGCATTTCAGGGAGGATCACACAAATAACAGGAGGAGACATGTTATCGGAAGTTGAGTATGTATTCCACTAGACTTACTACAGTCACACTGTTGGCGACTCTGTTTGGGAAAATTCTCCACCGGTTGTAGTGGGGAAAAAAGAAACTGAGTGTATGTTTTTATATAAGATTATTAATTAACATAATGTCTGCTTAAATGAAAATGCAAATAAGTGGTGAACGGGGAGTTTTGGTCTGTATATGTAAAATCTGAGCTTAAAATTGACCATCAGTGAAGTGTAAAATCACTACAGGCTACAACTGAACATTTCTTTGTTTTGCTAAGATCATTTAAGTGTTTGTTTGGTTGCATTTAGCTCTGTATTAACATCCATATCAACACCATCTCCACCTCCACCTGCTTCGTCTTTCTATCTGTCTGTCTCTCTCTCTCTCCAACAGTTAGTGAATTGCATATTTTTTGCATCTTTGCTCACTTTGCTTACTATGTCACTTCGCCTCCTCTTGTATTTTCATCTCCTCTACTCCATGAACGTTCATTGTCTGTAAATTATTAGATATACTGTGTGCTAAACATTACAGTAGGCCTTTTATATTTTTATGAAGCCCTAGTAAATCTTATAGTTTTTCAAAGAGATGACAACACTGTGTGTGCCTTCCTTTGCTGCCATTCTTAATATAACTAATTACAAAAGCTTCATAAGCATTCAAGTGTAGCTTCTTGTGTAGATGAATTACTTTATAGTAAATACAATCAGTTGCCAGTTTATTAGGTACACGCGGCTAAAATTAATGCAGTCTAACCCAACAGTCCTATAATAAATCCTCCCTTCATGAAGTTTCTCATGTTCAGTTTTCATTCAAACTGTTTTGGAGAGGTGTTGATTCAACTGTGATCATTTTGGATGATGCAGTTTCTGATGCTGTTGAGCTGTACTGTGTTTTACTGAGAGGTGTTTTGAATATTTAGTGTGCCCTCAATGACATAAATGTGATGGAAAAAATATTAGAAACACCTGTCAGTACACCACAATACAGTTCAACAGCACAAAGTATAACCTTAAGAATTACAATAAAGTTGAGTCAACACCTCTCTAAAATAATTCAAACTAAAATTATGATTATAAACTTCCTGAAGGCAGAAGTTGTTGTATTAGACTGTTAGTTTTAGCTAGGGTATTGGGTGCATTTTCTCCTGAACACAAGACAGTTTCCAACATGCACTAGAAACCTGGGGAAAAAATATGTTTTTGGCTCATGTCACTTTAAAGGCTTCAAAGTGAAATGTAATACAAAAGTTTACTTGAACTTAAAAAAAAAAAGAAAAAGTAAAATACAAAGTCGGCACAAGTTTAGAACTATAAAGGTGTGTGTGACGTCCTAACCCACCTGTCTGTGTTCCTGGAGGGGGTTCAGTGTTGAAGGCCACTTCATTATTCTGTGAGTCACAAAGAAATAAAGAACAATGGTAACTGACATTAGTCTGTTTTACAGTTTTGTACAGTGGCCCTGGAGGTGCAAACCACGAAACTGAAAACAACATTTCACAAAACAGAAAAGGTAGGGACACCACTTCTTGTTTGTGATTGGACAAGTTAACTCAAGATTGGTCAGCGACAGAAGTAAACTCCCACTGATTTGCTGACTGGCCATGGATGTATAGTAGGCTGCTACTGGGTCGATCCTTTACACCTTTATCTTTATAGAGATATGCATTGGGAGGAGCTATTTTGGGTGCCCCTGGTTCTGGAAATAAAAGTCCTATTCCTTTTTCCCATAGACACTTTGTGAAATGTTGTTGCGTCTTCTAAAATATTATTTTGTTTTCTGTTTTGTTGTGTCTTGTCAAATGTGTTTTCTAAAACGCTGTTGTGTTTTGTTCATTGTTGGCAGTTTTTTCATTGGGAGACATTCATTATAATGACTTGAATTTTCCCAAGCAATAATAGAATTATGTTACAATGCAAAACAAAGCTAACTTAAAAAGGAAATTCATCTGAACAGTTTTCAACTACTTTTTTCAGCAGAAAGATCACAGTAAGTTCTGTAAATCATCCAGACTAACAGGGACACTATCTGTAAACAGTATATTTCAATGCTGTGTGCACCACAAACTGGGGTGTGAACTGTGTGTGTGTGTGTGTGTGTGTGTGTGTGTACCTGAAGTAAAGCCTGCAGTCTACATGGTTCCCAGTCTCTCAGATAGAAGAGGCAGTCTCTGGGATGATGGGCATGTAGTCCAGACACACTACACTCGTCCACTGCACAGGTCTGATGTGAAGTCAACAGAAGAGAAGACTCCTGTACTTGTTCATATCTGTCAAATGTTAATCACCTCTACAGTAACCTTAAGGCACATCCATGCCAGATGTGTTTGAAGTATTTCATTTTAACTATGAGAAGTTCCCTCCTTTAGTTCTGTGTGTTTGGCCAGTTACGGTTACACTGTCATTCCAGGTGGCACAGTAATGATTATTATTAGCAAAAAATGAAAATGATGGGTTATTATGTAATTTTGCAATTCTGCTCCAGTCACCTGCACTGAAAAAAATGTATTTGAGTGGTTAATAACAGCAACAGTAACATGCCAAGATATGGTAGAATGTGCCAGCAAAGGCAGAGAAGAAGACTGCAAGCTACTAAACACGGATGTAAACACTGCTGGATTTAAAATGAGCAAGTAAAGTTGGTGTAAAGCTTATTGGCTAGTAGTACTCTCACGGCCCATCATCCAACTGGTGATTATCAAACCAACTTCAGCCTGGTGTCTCACCAGCAGCCCAGAACTGGGTTGTTTCCATTACACACCAGCTGTGATTGACAAGACTGTTTGCCTTTACTTTTCACATCTTATAAAGATCCAGAAGGGATTCTGTTTTCACGACAGTGCAACATGCTGCTCTGATTAATTACTACAAAGTGAATGTAACTTTAAGATTTGATCAGTCAATTCCTTACTCTGTCTCTTTAACCAGCAGTATACTGGTGTTTTTTAATCTTTCTTTCTTTCTTATAAATACAGCCATAAAAAACTGAAAAGAATAAATGGAAAATATAAACAAAATGTTCAGACCAGGGTTTAAATTACAAATTGTGTGATTACAGTCATTTATGGGCTCATTCACCACTCAGACATCTAAGGTATTTGAGAAAAGGCAACACCTCGTACAGTCAAGACTGGAAGTATTTGGACAGTTACACATTTTTGTTCTCCGGGCTCTGAGCTTCAGCACATTCAATTGGATGCACATTCAATCTTCCCTAATTTGAGTAGGTTTACATTAATATAGAAAGAACTGTGTGGAAGATTATTTAGCACATCGTTATATAGCTAAACATTATCGTGTGGAGTTTTTATGGCAACATATTTATCTCAATTGGCTTTTTTTTTTTTTTTTTTAGAAACGAGGATGTATATATTTTTCATTGCATTTATTCAGTTATTTTAATTTTATTTTAAATATATTGTCTGTTATTTATGTTCAATATTTATTTATATTAGTTGTGTCAGTTGTGCTTACATTCTTGCTTTAGGAAGTATTCAGACAAATGGCAGGTTCTCTGCAGACATGCAGTGAGTTAGCAGGATAATTTCAGGACATTCTTATGCTAATTCAAGAATTAAATCCAGTTTGGAATGCATTTATCTTCACATTTCATCAAGTTTTTTTTCATCAATTCCCTTTTGTTTAAAAGTTAAAATGTCTATCATGTCTGTGTTCCCTTGTCTGTTTGAATTTTCAGAAAAGACTTGCTGAAAACAGCTTCAGTTTTGTTTCAGACAATGGGCCTCATTCATGAAATGTTGGTATGCACAGGTTTCATATTAATTTGGTCATATTCACAACCCCAGCACAGCAAATACAACAAAATACAGCCTTTACTTGAAACAGTCTCACAGAGACAGGCACTCATTACTTATTTCCCATGTTTTAAAAGTATTTCATCATATTTTGGTGAGCCTTCCTGTTTTCTAATCTACCCGTTTTAAATGACTGTTAATGCGAACTCAACACCTCCATGTTTACCATCTATATAATGTACATTTCAATAGCATTGATTCTATCAGTATCATATCAATATCATCAATATCATTTTTTTTTTTTTTTTACCAGGCATTTATGAGCCATCAGCTTTTTATTTGGCTATTATCTGATATTCTGATGTTATTTGAACACTGATTTTTATTAGTGATTTTATGGTAATCCCTCCAGATAGCATATTGTTGGACAAATGATTAAAGCAAGGATTACTGCCCATACTGAATGGTCTTGAATGTGGCCAAGAACAAGGAGAAGGTTGTGGACCTTAGGAGGACCAGGAACAAACACAATTTCCATTCTTGGAGAGGAAGTGGAGGTGGTGGTGGGATACAGATACCTTGGAGTGCACCTCGACAACAGACTGGACTGGAAATGCAACACAGATCCTGTCAATAGGAAGGGACAGAGCACACCCTATTTCTTGGAGGGTGCTTAGGTCATTCAATGTGTGTAGCTAGATGTTGCAGATCTTTTACCAGTCACTTGTGGCCAGTGAAATACTTTTTGCTGCAGTCTGCTGGGGCAGCAGCATCAGAGCCAGGGACACCAACAAACTGAACAAACTGATCAGGATGGCTGGCTCTGTGCTTCCCTGGAGATGTTGGAGTTGGTTGTAGAGAGGATGCTGCTGCACAAACTGTTGAACATCATGGAGAATATCTCGCATCCCCTCCACGACCTGTTGGTCAAACAGCAGACTGCTTTCAGTAACAGACTTCTTAAGCTCAGCTGTTACAAGGAACACTACAGGAAGCCATTCCTGCCAGCTGCCATCACTCCGTACAATGATTCTCCTCTGGAGATTCTCTGGAGAGGGATTCCTCTGACAGAATAGTTTTTCCTTGTAAAGGACAGACTGCTCACCTGGGCTTTTTATTTATCACATTATGTATCGCATCTGTTATAGATCAGATTATTCTGATTTTCCAAGGTTTATGTGGCTCTATATTATATCCACCAAGTGCACTAATGTACAATATATTGTAGTATATTATATACCACAGTGTATATTACATTTTTACATTTACTCATTTGGCAGACACTTTTATCCACACCGACTTACAAGTGAGGGACATAACTCAAGTCTCAGTACAGTAGGGGACCTTGAAGTGAGTACTAGTTACTAAATCTGTTCAATAAGTGCAAGGAGATCAGGTAAAGAAGTGAACCGAAAGTGCACAGTAAGTGCTAGTTAGGCATTTTAGGGTAATAGAGGTGTTAGGAGAGGACGAGATGAGTCTTCATTTGTTTCTTGTAGATAACAGAGGGACGCCCCTGCTCTGATAACAGTTGGTAGCTCGTTCCACCATTGCAGAACCACAAACAAGAACAGTCTAAACTTTGATTTCCTTGTGTGCAGGGATGGCAATGCCAGACAACATTCCTTGGAGGAACGCAGTGTCCGAGAAGGAGCATAATTGAACCTGTATGACTGAGTTCAAGTAGTTGGGGGCAGACCCAGAAAACACTCTGTAGGCAGGCATTAGTGACTTGAATTTGATTTGGGAGGCCATGGGTATCCAGTGGAGGTCAATAATCAGCGGAGTGACATGTGCCCTTTTAATATTCAGCAGACAGTAGAGCTATGGGTCTATCTTTAGAGTCTATTTTATTTTTCTATTGTATATATTTATGTTTTATTTTTATCCTTTATTTGATCTATTTAGTTTCATCCAGAATTTAGCCTTTAATTGTATTGTTTGTTGTTTACCTACCTAATTTTTTTGTGATTCATGTTATGTGGCTGCTGCAAAACAGCAATTTCCCTTTGGGATTAATAAAGTAATCTATTATATACAGGGTGACTTGGGCATTTGCTTATGCTAATGACTGATTGCCTGACATGCACAATTTGCACAAGAACAAAGCTAATTTACAAAGATTTCATTTGGGGTAAGAAAACATCAGTGGTCAACAACAAATCATGTCATATTTCATGAAGCAGACACAGGGCTCTTTTTTGAAAAGAGAGAAAAAAAATTTCGCATTTAATTGAAAAAATATAATATTGCTGAAAATGTAACCTGAGTAGTAATAAAGATTGATATGTGGATCAGCAATACTGCCTCTAGTACTATTTTGATAATTACACCCTGATGAGTACTATAGTATGTGTCAGACTTACAGTGTGAAAAGGGTTGTTGCAGCCACTGCAGAACTGGTAACGACACTGTGAGCAGCAGAAATGCATACAGCCTCCTTTAGACAGCGCATACTGAAAGCGGCAGTTAGGACAGGCTGGAACAAGGGAGGAGAGTAGGACAGTAAGGATGTGAAAAGTGAGACAAAGGAAAGGGGAAAAGGGAAAGAAAAGGGAGGCAGTGTCAGTACATTAAGGAAAATTATTTTCATCGAATGTAGAAGCAAGCAGACAGTGTGCATAAATCACGTTGAATTAATGTGTTTCAGCCCTGTGACTCCTGTGGAAAAGTCAAAGTGAAGGAAGAAAGACAGGGAGTCATTGCGCGCTGAGCACATGCCAGGAGAGGATCAGAGGGCAGGATAAATGACTTTTACATTTCACCTGAAATGGTGGTTTTCCTCCCCTGCTGAAAATAGCCTGAATTTCACTTAAAAAAAAAGATGTGTAGGAAACAAACAGTAACTATTAAAGAGACTTGCTTCCATAAAAAAAAAAAAACGTAATTAAGATTAATTAATTAACAGTCATAATTCTAAATCATCTGTATTGTTTGGCCAGCAAGAAGGACTATTCCCATATTGTTATACATTCTCTAATATTAATTATTTTATTGGACAAATATTTCCATATGTGAGTAATGTACAGTAATATTTCATAATTTCCCCTCAGAATTATGATACCATTTAAGCATCATAAATTCCTACAGACATGGCTTTTACTTACTGTGCTAAGAAAAGGGCCATAGAGCGAATCTTTCTCCCATCTTCTTTTTGAAACTCTTAAGATGCTTTAAGTATAACCCAACTTCATTTTAAAGTATTTCAGAGTTGAAAATAAGAGTTTATAAAGTTTGGTGTGGGGAATTGCAGTAGTGTTGGTGTGCTGCCTTGGAGTTTACCAGCTATTGTGATTACACTCAATTAGATATATGAGTGTGGGCTGGAGGGGATCCTGTTGTCTGCCACCCAGCTGTTGTCTGCCACAAACTGTTTTTTTTACAATCACAAATCTATTATTAGTGCACCCCAACCTAAAGTAACAACTACTGCTAGAAAATAATACTGTATAAATGAGTGTGTGTGTGCATGTGTGTTTGTGCATGTGTGCGCGTGCTCACTGATGCCGTTGTCTCTGAGGTATCCAGCCAGACCCTGCCTCTGATACTCTGGATCGTTCTCTCTCTTCCATGACTGGTACTGTTCACAGGACAGACCTGCATGCTGAGACTCCCACTGAGGAGACGATACAGAAACATATACATACTGTATGTTCCACTGGTAACCATCTCTCCTTCCCCACATGCAATCAATGCTTTAAAAGGGCTAACAAAACTAAAGGGGACTTCATTTTAAGCTTTTTTCAGTTAAGTTAATTGGCTCACTATGTTTAACATTATAACTATACTAATAAATTATTCAGAAGTAATTCAGTTAACTTAAAATTGAGCGGCCACTCATAATTTTATGTTGAAACGTTTGAGTGTGTGCTTGTGTACATGTCTTTCTATGGTTGTGTGTACAAATTTGTGTGGGTCTGTGTGTGCACTTGTACTTCTATCTTTGTGAGGACCAGTTTGAGTTTTTGACATTTTGGGATAGCCAGGATATTTTGGCTGGCCCTCACAACTTTAAAGGGCTGTTTGAGGGTTAAAACTTGGTTTTAGGGTTATGGTTGGAATTAGCTTTAGGGTTGGGCATTTAGTTGTGATGGTTAAGGTTAGGGTAAGGAGCTGGGGAATGCAATATCCCATGAGTGTCCTCACAAAGATACAGGTTGTGTGTCTTAACAGTATAAGAAAGAGCCTTGTCCATGATGATAGTGGTGCTGAATGTGCACGAATGCAAATGCATGGCTCCAAAATGTGATCATCAGAAACTTCATGAAGAGAGGATTTATTATAGGAATGTTGTGTTGGACTTCATTTATTTTAGAATGGTGGACCTAATAAACTGCCCACTGAGTGTAGATTCTGACAGAATCTAAAGAAGACGGGATCATACCTCTGTCTAATCTGGAAGAATGGGACGAAAAAGCATACAGATAAAACCCTGACTGTAGCTTTTCTAAATAACTTTTCTAAATTACCATATCCTTTGTGTACACTTCACTAACTGGTGTAAATGCTAAAGAACAGCCTTTTGGAGTTTTTGTCCAAATCTGGACTGTTGCTGGGCTGTCACTGAAAGTGAAATTCCTTTTCTATTTTAGTCTGTTTTTGTTTGTGTATGTCAATGCATGTATCTCTGATGTCGATATTAATACATACTAATTCACATCAGTTTATGTGACTTTCTGTAATGTTATATCTGTTTCTATTATATATGCGATTATCTTACAGAGTGACTCTGGGATACTCTATATTTGTTTTATAGAACAAAGTTTGTTCATATTTTGGGGATAAAAATTAAAAATGATGTGTATTGAACCTTATTATTGCAACATTTAGAACATTTGTTTAGAATATACCTTTAATGACTGGGGAGAGAAGAGAAGGTTACAGAGAGAGCAAAAACAATAGGATTTGTGAGAGACCAAACACAAAACAAGAAGAAAGAGAAATCAAGACAAAACAGAGAGACAAAAAATACTTACAGGCTTTTTACACTGAGCACAGAAACTGTTACGACACTGAAAACAGGTAACCTTCAGCTGGTCTCCATCATAGATAAACCCATATGAACACTGAGAAGTGGGGAGGAGAGGAGAGATGAGAAGAGGAGGGGATGAGAGGGGATGAGAGGAGATGAGAGGAGAGGAGAGAAGAGGCGAGGAGAGGAGAGGAGAGGAGTTTCAGGCCTGGAAAATTACTCGTTTAAATATAATGAAGAAGTGTTGGATAACCAGCTATTCTTTCATTAAAAGTAAAATATTATAATGTTAATACCAGGTTTACTAAACTGATTGAACACAAATGAAATGACATTGACTGAGACAAACATATACAGTATCACGGAATCTACCTAGGGTATTATTTTAATTGTGCAAGCGCAACGACAAGTGCAATGTTGAAGGCCTTGGGTGCATGGACTTGAGGGCCAAAATAGTAGGTTCATGTAGCTGCAGAAGTGTAAAATTTCAAAAGGGCTGGCTGAAGGTGAATATAGAAAAGGTGCGGTGGTTAATAAATGTAGTCTCAGCCAATCATATCACTGGTCTCATAGCTCTGAAACAGCTGAGCAAATCACAGTGAAGTATGATAATGAGTCAAGAAATTAGACAGGAAATCATGTTGTCTGGTGCAAAGAGACTGATGAGAACACAAAGCACGACATTGTGTTAATTTATAAACAGTTAATTGGTACAATTAAGTGTCTCTATCTCACGTTTTAAACTGTCACATCATATCGTAAAATACAGCAGTGTCTGTACTATAATGCATTTCAAGAATAAGACATCAAATGCTAAACAAACTGCAAAAAAAGTTGAAAAGGAGGTCATGGGGGACATGATTAATGAGCTCCAGAAATCAGAATACTATAAGGTATGGCTGACCAGTCTGATGTGTTTAGAGGTGTGTGTCGTTATAGCCCAGCAGCCTAGTGTTACTTGCATGTAATTTAATTCAAGGTAAAGACAGTGGATTGCTGTGTGTCTGCACCACGCACCGGTGTGGCACTTCTCGAATCAGAGGCTGCAGATTTTTCAACATGCATGTCCTGCTGCCTTCAGAAACTTTTCCTAGGTATAAAGCAGCTTTGGAAAACAGATACTGTAAAAATCACTCATATTCATTTGTAGTATAAATCAATGCAGATGCATTCACCAACATTCCTCCTTTAACCACATGAAACATTCATTTTTGATGCCAATTTAAACACATCTACTAGTTGGAGGATGGTAAGTTAAATAGTATAACAGGCAGAGGAGTGACGTTAAAATAACAACAGCTTTCTTTGCGCTGACTCATTTGAATGAAACTCCCACCTTTTTGTAAGCTCTATGCTGTGCACCAGAATAGCACTGCTTGCACTGGTTGCTGTGCTGCCAAGAAAATAGAGCTCTTAATGTTACTGAAGTAGTAGTTTTTAAGAATTGTACTTTATTTTGTTCTACAAAATTTTTGTTGACTAAGAGTGACCCATCGTGTACTCACATGACAGCACCAGAGGAACTTGGGGTCCTTGATTAGAGCTTGCTCTGTCAGCTTCTTATGGAACAGCTCATAGACTTCTGGCTCCAGACACTCTCGCAGCTGAAGATTGTAATACAATAATACAGCCTGGAAATCATAATCTCAACACCCCATGCTTCAATTTTGAACTCTTCTGCTTCTTTTTTTATTCTGTCTGACAGTACAATATTAAACCACTGGAGTATTCCTTTCATCTCTCTCTCTCTCGTCTCTTTATTACTTTCACAAGAACCCCTCCTACTGCAGCAAATCTAACCAGGAGACACAAAGATGAATGGGCTGACAGCAACACACAGACTGTTATAACATAAAAAAATCTACAAATGATGGCTTTAATTACAACCTATACACTGAATATTTCCAAATATGGTTTGCCTAATATTTCCCTGCAAACCTCTAATCTAAACAATCTGCAAATTAATTGCTAAACTGTCTGCACTGCATTAGGACACAAAATTATATGACAAAAATAATAGCAGATTTTCACAGCAATAGGTTCGTTTTCCTAGACAAACTTTAAAGTTACAGGAAACTTGATTTGGAATCATGTTTCTTCCACAACTACATAGGAATACATGTGATGTATTTGTTATTTAATGTTACTGAAAACAGTAACATTATATTACTAATTACTAAATGTAATTACTAAAAATCCTCAGTTCTTTTTATGATTTTTTTCGTGGAAGTGCAAATAAAACTATTGAGAACTTCAGAAACAAGAAAGCTGCATATTGTACAGTGAGGTGCTACGGCAACACACAATATAAAGGTAAACAGGAGTCTCACAGCTATTGACTGTATTTTAGCGTATCAGTAACCCGAATCAACAGAACAGATCCACTCAACAACCCACTCTGTGTACCGGTGCAGCAGATAGAGAGAGAGGGGGAGGGACGAGATAACAATACAACAAGCTGTCAAACATTAGATGTGCACTCCGACAGCTGTAACAGTAAAAATGTGAATGTAACAAATATATGTATCACTCATTGTTGAGCTTCACAATCACTTTAAACTGTAGTTTACTATAAAACTCCGCTTGAAATTTGTGCTGCACACAAACCCGCCTTTTTTTTGTCACTTACAATAAACTCTGTGGAAGTTTCATGGTGAAAAATTCTCTAAATGAAAATGTTTCACCTGTAATGGTCCATAAAACATCTATTAAGCTACAAATTCACAATTTTGACATTCCCATGCCACAAGTATCCACAAAAAGATTTTTTACATTACAAAAATTAATGGAAACCAAATGGCTCTCCAGCAAAAACACAGCTGAAGTAGTTACCTAGACTGGCATGGTACTTTAATACTGTTATGAAGTAGCAATAACTGACACATCAAATCCAAGATTGTCAAAATATATATCACTGTAACGGCTTGTTCACACCAGCATTTATAACAGTTGGTTAAACTGTTCTGAATAAAACAAATTAATTCCAATGGAATCTATGGGAACAGTTGATTTGAATTAAATCTTTAAAATACAGCAGGTCTGAATTTTTCCTGTAGAGTTCAATTTGAACTTGGTGATTGCTTATCAATAGTAAACCTTCTTGACAGTGCTGAACTGGAGAGGTCACATTGGAGGAAGCTTTTATATTAGCTGTGTTACACCATCTAGTTTTAATTAACCTGCCTCTGCTGGAGTATAAACTGCTCCACAAGAGGCATGGTCTGCAGACAGTCCTCAGTAGTGGATGATACAAATACATTTGTGTCAATTAACACAAAGTTGGGTTAGTGACTGTGAGGGCTTGTAGTCACTACGTCACCAAACTTCCAACACCACATATCTCACAAGGACAAAATGAATTTTGCTATGCCACTTTCTGGTGTGACCAGGCACCAATTTTAGTCCATTTGTTGTCCTGACACTGTCGAATTGATGTTACTTAACTTTCTTGGTTCATCTGCTTCCCTACCTGGATGTCCAGGGTGGAGAAGTAGCTGTTGAGGTGTTCAGGGTCGTTGATGTTGGGCTCCCAACAGACTGGACACACCATGTCCCTGATGTGTTTGTCCCTTACAGCGATGGTGAAATGCTGCTGGAAACAACCACAGCAAACTGAACACTGGCATGATGTCAGAGACTGCATCTGAGAGAGAAGAGAGGAAAAGAAAGTAGGAAATGACTGATGATATGCTTCGAGGCTGGAAAACTCATGGAAACATTCATTGTCTCAGTACCTTGCTGTGGGGGAAGACAGAGAGGCAGATGGGACACTCTTTAGCTAGCACTCTCTTGATAAATTCCCTGTCGTGGGACTCTCGTACAGCCTGCACTACATCCTCCAGTGAATAGGGGGCGCTGTGCTCCAGAAGCAGTGATAACGCCAGTTCACAGCGACCCCAGCTAGGGAGATCGTACACCGCTAGTAACCTCCGACATATCCGCTTGAAGAGAAAAAGAGATTTATGTAAACATCACTGTAAAGAAATTACAAATAAATGGTAGCTTACAGATTCCATACTGTGCAGTGGATTGTAAGGCAAAAAGGGTTAAAGTGACGTGTACATGCTTATGTTATTGTCTGAAGGGAGGGTTGAGATGGCCTGGGTTTTGTAGTTCATTGGAGGGGGTTGGGGATGCGGACCTCGTTGTATGTTGAAGATCTTCAGTTTGATGGAAGAAGCGGTTGCAGGGCCTGGTAGTGGAAGCCCTGATACTCCGGTGCCTCCTGCTAAATGGTAGGAGGGTGAAGAGGCTGTGGATGGGTTGGGTGGGGTCCCACATAATGCTGAGGGCCTTTTGGGTCCACTGTGCTTCAAGGTTGTTGTATGGAGAGGAGAGAAGTACCAGTGATTTTTCCTGCTGTTTTCCCTCTTCGTTTTAAGGTCTTATGGTCATAAACTTGGCAGTTCTCATACCAGACATTGATGCAGGATTCTCTCAGTGACTCTATAGAATGTGGTGAGGATCGGTGGGGGGAGGCTCACCTTCTAAAGCGTCACCAATTGAGTGGTAAGAAAACAGAAGGGGGTTGAGTGTGATGGGGAGGCTGGACTAGCCTCTTCAGACAGCACATGGGAGGCTTCTTAGGCACCAGGATGATGGTCGTTGAATTGAACCACGTGGGGATAACTGCTTTGGCGAGAGAGATGTTTAAGATTTCTACGAGGACATTTGCTAGCTGTCCAGCACAGGCCCTGAAGGCAAATCTGCATTCATTGTTTTTTTGGACACTTGGGGCTACTTGAGGTTACTTGGGGCAGCAGAGCAAGCTGAAAAACCATTATCAATAAGTTGTTATGATAAACATGTTAGCCAACAGTTTTACCCATGCAGCAGACACAGAGCAACATTAATGTTAATGTTTGTGGCTAGATAATCACACAGAAGCACGTATCAACCCATGTTGGAGTTTACTGAACATGTTGCATGGTACAGCATAGCTAACTTTTTTGCTCCTCTCTGCATTGTATTACTTCCTATATACTTTCATACAAAATATAGTTCTACAGAGGCACCTTTTGGCATTATGAAGGACTGCACTGGACTTAACATTAGCATTAATTTGGAGTTGTTTCTCTCACCACCTGACAAATAGAGGTCCAATATTCACTCTCCTTTGTGCTCTAGTTGGGTCTCCACCAACTCCTGAGTTGCTAAATGCTCCACTGTGTTCACCAGCTAGTCTCTAACTGTGTCTGTCTGCTGGTAGTGGACAGTGGCTTTATCAGAGCTTCTTCTTTGAAAACAGCTGCCTGTTGCTGTTGGAAACATCGTTGAGAGAGTGGAGTTTGCAGGCCTAGAAATCCAAAACTGGGATTTAAAAACATCCAAAAAGCTTCACAGAGCTGAGGGGAACTGCAGGGGAACTGTCATATAACACACAGTCCATTAACCATTGTTAATATAAAAATATTATTTAGTGCAGCTTTAACAGTAAAATATATAGGTCTCATGGTCTTTCAATACAGACTTCCACTGCTTTGTAATTTCCGCAGTAATATGTGTTTCTGTTACCATGGAGGTTTTTGATTCCTAAAACAGTACCTTTATCCTTCAACCCTATTTTTATTTTTTTTGTTGTTTATGTTTTCTCAGACCTCTTTGTGGTTTTTGTCAATTTAGCTTCACTCATTCATTTGGACTGGTAGTCTAAGTGGTTTAAAACCAAAACACATCTCTGACAGGATGGGCAGGATGAGTTATTGAAGAGAGTTCATACATTTCTAAATACCAGACTAATAACAGAATTAAAATGGCTGAAGACTGAACTTTTCCAGTGACTGAACTCTCACCTGTTTGTCAGGGTGATGGGTGTCTACAGAAGGTTCGGGCTTGTCACTCCAAATACGGTTGTGGAAGGGCTCCAGAAGGGGTCGCTGCAGTAGGGCCAGGGACCCTCTCACTTCACCACCACTCTGTCTCAAAACCTCATGGCAGCGAGCCTCATCACTGAAGCCCAGTGCACACAGCTCCTTTACCTGAGAGGGTAGGGTGTAGAAAAATAAGGATACCATCTCTAGACAAAAAGAAGACTGATGGAATATTTTTTTTTTTTTTGTTTTATCACGACAAACAATATCCATCACCTTGCCGAGCCTGTCTCTTAGAGCTTGTCTGGCAGTTCTCTCAGTGTCACCCCCTGCTGTCAGCCAGGCTTGCTTGACCTCGGCTCTGGACAGCTGGACCACACTTTCTGTTTGTGCAGGGTAAACCTCTTTCCCAGCACCCTCAGCAGGAGCTTCACATGACCTGTTCTGTGTTGTAGAACAGTCAGTCACTAAGGGAAAACACGACTGACAGTGACAGTCAGAGGAGCATAAAGGTGTGATTTGTCGGGATTAAAAGACTTTGATTTGTACTGAGAGAAGCATACTGACTATGCGCTCTGTTGTGGTAATGTCAGAAACAGACTGAAGGGAAGAAGTCGCAACCAACATCCTGATCTGGTCCAACAGCAGAGGAAGCTCTGTCTTTAACCACTTGCAGGGCAGGATGCTGCTGTCCCCAGCTACTCTCATGCTTGTGTACACTTCTTCTGGACTTACTCCTTTCTTCTCCCCATCCTGATGGCATAAAGGACAGATACACTAGAATACAGACATCAAATGTAGTCTAGATCTCAGGATAATAAAGTTGATGAAGGTGACTTGCTCTAATCAGTTGAATCAGCTTCAGCCCTTCCTCCTTCATCAGCTTCTGCCTCCAACAGTCCTGGTCTTCAGGGGCGGGCTCTTTGGGTTTGATTGGCAGGGCGGGGACACGTCTGACAGGAGAAGGAGGGCGGAGCTTCACTGGCAAGGGTGCGGGCTCTGGACGAGCCAGGTCACACATCTCACACATTGTAGCAGGAGAGTAGTTCAGATAGGTACAGAACTGACACACCCACTGGGGGGGAGAAAGAGAGAGAGAGAGAGAGAGAGAGAGAGAGAGAGAGAGAGAGAGAGAGAGAGAGAGAGTTACATACTACAAACTACAAAATATAAAAAAGTCAAAAAATTACCTGCAAATGTTTGTGTTCACCGCATACCCTGATCTATGATCAATCTTATTCACATCTAAAATCACCTAAACTACACGAATAGAAAGGGGAAGCAGGCTTGGCCCAGGCTGTTTTTAGTGGTCGAGGACAACTGCTGACTCGAACTGGGGATATCGTCAGGCGCTGGAAGGAACACTTTGAGCAACTCCTGAACCCGACCAATGTGTCCTCGAGGAAGAGGCAGAGTTTGAAGACAAAGGGGGAGGTCTTACTCATATTTCTGGCAGATATCTCTGAGGTAGATAAGAAGCTCCTCAGTAGCAAGGCGCCAGGAGGGGAGATTCGCCTTGAGATGCTGAAGGTTCTGGACACTGTTGGGCTGTCTTGTCTGACATGCCTCTTCAATGTCGCAATGAGTTCGGGAGAGTGCCTGTGGAATGGCAGACAAGGGTGGTGGTTCCCATTTTTAAAAAGGGTGTGCAAGCCAAGCCTGAGCCAGCCTTTACTACAAGCTTTATCAAAAAGGAAGGTTTTAGGCCTACTCTTAAACGTGGAGAGGGTGTCTGCCTCCCAGACCCAAATTGGAAGATGGTTCCACAGATAGGGAGCTTGACAGCTGAAGGCTCTGCCTCTCATTCCCTTTTGGAGATTCTAGGAAATACAAGTAAGCCTGCATTCTGGGAGCACAGTGTTCTAGTGGGGTAATAGGTACTATGAGCTCTGTAAGATATGATGGTACCTGACCATTAAGAGCTTGGTAGGTGAGGAGGAGGATTTTAAATTCCATTCTGGATTTTACAGGGAGCCAGAGAAGTTAACACAGGAGAAATATGATCTGTTTTCCTAGTTCCTGACAGTATTCATGCTGCAGCATTCAGGGTCAGCTGGAGAGTACATAGAGATTTGTTGGGACAGCCTGATAATAAGGAATTACAATAATCCAGCCTAGAAGTAATAAAAGCATGGACTACGTTTCTGCATCTTTTTGAGACAGGATGTGCCTGATTTTGCAATGCTGCATAGGTGAAAAAAGGCATTCTTTGAAGTTTTTTTTATGTGGGAGTAAAACGACATACCCTGATCAAAGATAACTCTAAAGGTGGGGCTGGAGGCCAGTGCAATGCCATCTAGAGTAACTATATCATTAGAAAATGTGTTACTGAGGTGTTGGGGGCCAAGTACAATAACTTCCGCTGTGACTGAGTTTAATAGCAGAAAATTGCTGGTCTTTCAGATCTTTATATCCTTAAAGCATGCTTGAAGTTCAGCCAACTGAATGGTTTCATCAGGCTTCACTGACAAGTACAGTTGGGTATCATCTGCATAACACTGGAATTTTATGGATTGCTTCCTAATAATATTGCCTAAAGGAAGCATATATAAGGTGAATAAAACTGGTCCAAGCAGAGAACCTTGTGGAACTGTGACCAACTTTTGCGTATATGAAGGATTTATTGTTAACGTTAACATAAACAATTAAATGTTCCAAGTAGAACAAATGGAGCACTAAAATCTAACTAGACAAGTATGGAGACAAGTCCTTTGTAAGATGCAATTAGAAGATCATTTGTAGCTTTCACCAGTTCTGTCATTGTGCTGTGATGCACTCCAAATCCTGACTGAAAATCCTCAAATCAGTCTCTATGGGGTTTTGCGTGGGTGACCGCTGTAATGGAAGCACAAAGAAGCATGTAAGACTGAAACTCTGCCTCCTGGTCTCAACTCTGGGTCGTCAAGCTTTTGGTCTAATAATAAACTCAGTCAAATTCCTAGATATGAGAACTGCCCCATCCAACAACCAGCAGTTGAATGATGACATGTCATCACTGTTCAGAATAGGCAGGGGCCCAGAGAAAAGTACGGAGTTTGACATTGTTTTTGTATATGTACACACCGACTCAACATTAATTTTTGTGACCCCTGATTGGCGTAATCTGGTGTTGTTACCGCGGAATACCAATCCGTGAATAACAGTCTTACTATATTTATGCTTATTCTTACTCATCAGTTTGAAATAGGATTCACTGTCGCCCGTTCTGGTCCCAGGAATACATTTGATTGTGTTTGCTGGTGTCGCTGCCACATTTCTCAAGATAGAGCTGCCATTAACCAGAGTTGGTTTCTCAGAGGGTGTGTTGCTGAGTGGGGAGTAACTGTTGAAACGTGAATTGGTTGGTGGTGATCCATGGGCTTCTTATTAGGGCTAAGCTTCTTGTTACGGACAGTCACCCAGCTGCCCCTGGCTTCTGGGTTGCTCGGGAGCTACCAGGGGGAGAGAAGGATCTACGATCGTGGTCGGCTCGCAGGAATAGATGAAGGCATTCAGGGACACTTGGCAATTCCAACAATTAATACAGAAAGCTTGAAAATTTAGGCTAAAGTTTATATTTTTAATGGACATATTATATATCCTCATAATTACCATCCTTTGATTTGGTTCATATTGTGAAAATCTATTGAAATGGAGTCTAAAATACAGAGAAATAGCAATTTCTGTGCATGCGTGTGTGGAGTCAGCTAGAAGCACCAACTGAAATTAACTGTCGAATGTCTCCTGACTAACACAGTAATAAAACAGTATTTGTAGTGAAAACTGTTGAAATGTGTGTAAATCCATGTGTATGTAGTGTGGAAACAGTATGTAACAGGTGTATGACAAACATGTCAGTCAAGTGTTTGAGAAACACAACAGACATCAAAGAAGTAGTCTAATCAACTGATCCGAATAGCTGTTTGTGCCCAACTGGCACTCAGAGGCTGCCATGGTGATTTTAAGTGCTTAATTTCTACTGAGTGAGACTCAGACTTTAGTGCGAGTTGGCTCGGTGCACCTCTCAGACTCCTGTTATTTAGTAAAAAACAAAAATAAGAATAATAATTAGACTATGCAATTTGTGAAGAAATTCCAGTAGGATTGCTGGCTTCTGGAAAGGTGATACAACTGCATTGCTGGCTGCTAAAAAAGAAAGGCTCAAGCTGAGGTACACTGCTGCAAATGCCAGAAAATAATCTGCATTTTTGGCATAAAATCATATAAAGAAGTAGATGAAAGTGTCCAGGGACACAATTCCAGCATTAAATACAGAAAGCTTGAAAATTGAGGCTAGATGTGACTTTTTATTTACATATTATATATCCTCACCAATATCATCATTTATTTTGATTTACATTGTGAAACTCTATTGAAATTGAGTCTAAAATACAGGTGTGTGTGTATGTGTGTGTGCGCGCGGGTGCATTTGTGTGTTTCATGCCAGTTAGGAATCCAGAAACTGCACTTAACTGCCAAATATATTCTGGCTCAGACTGGTCACACATACTATCATTACTCTAAGGAATAATTGATGAAACATTTGGTTAAGCAATAACAGTAGGTAAAATAATGGCTAAGTTTGATTTTTTTTTTTTTTTTAATCGATGTATTATTTATCCTCCCGATTACACAATTGTTTGATAAACACCACAGACATCAGAGAAGTAGTCTAATCAACTGATCCGAATCAACTGTTTGTGCCCAACTGGCACTCAGAGGCTGCCATGGTGATTTTAAGTGCTTAATTTCTACTAAGTGAGACTCAGACTTTAGTGAGAGTTGGCTCAGCACATCTCTTGAATTCCTGTTACTCAGTCAAACACAGTTACTCCTATCACCAAAGTTTTTACACCGTGAGCGCTACAAGACTTTGCTGCACACATCTCTGAAAATCTGGTTTTTAATTTTAATCATAGTCTATGGGGTTGGATGGTACTCCTGCCACTTTGAGACTTGTAGTTCAAATTCTGTAAATCACTGTGCTTTGGTTGTCATATTGTCTGAAAGAGCATAAATTTGCCCATGTTCTGGCAAAAAAAAATGTCTGATGAGTAAAATTTGTGGCCGTGAGGACGAATTAAACAGAAAAGTTTCAGAACAGTTTCAACACCGTCTCCCACTCTGTTTGTGATGTCACCCACTCTAGCCTCTAAATATTCCATCCATTCATTTCTATGGGGAAAAATTGCCAACAAAACATTGAATATTTTGGAAATTGTGAGAAAAGTAATGCCCGGAATCTTCATATCAAGCAGCATGTTTTGACGTTTGAATGGAGTTTTGTACGACAAACAGTGCAGGACTAGTTAGGTGATTAAAAAGTGAGCAGATGATATAATTAACAAAACTGCTGCCTAATGCAGCAATCACACTATAGTTATCATTGCTCTTTATTATTGTGTTTATTATTATTATTATTCCTTCCATTTTCTTCCATTTGCTTTTAGACACGCTACTAGTCCTACAATAGCTCTAATATCTTGGCAACCGTCAAGATATAAGAGCTATTGTAGGACTAGTACTGACTCAGTCAGTGAAAGAGATTGATATAGGGCATAAAAATTAGTTTTTTGTTTGACATACCTTTGACTCCCTATCCTACATCCTTCATCCATGCTTCGCCAAACTTGGTAAATACCATGTTGCGATGACCATAAACACTGCACGTATGCTTGATGTGAGATATTGTATCGTATGTATCATTTTTCGATGATTGGATAACAAACTTTTGCAGGTGTTGTCAATCAATTCAACCTACTATAACTCTTAGATGCTTCATCCAATTGCAACCAAATTTGGCTCAAGTGTACAGACTGATACCACAAATAGGACAGCTGAGTTTCATGCAATTTCATCACTAGGGATGCTACAGTAAAAAAAAAAAAAAAGAAAAAAAAAAGAAAAATGATTGCTAAATACAAATTGCTACTATTTCCAGATAGTGATGGCTAGAAACATGGTTCCACTTTTAAAATGTTAAGCATGACAACACCATATTAGCTTGTAAACAGCTTACTGACATCTCGAGTTATTAATTTTTTAATGAGGGGTCCATAAGATCATTAATATCTCAAAAACTGAAAACGCTACTTAGAGCTCAATAACACCAAAAGGCCTGGAAGACCAGGGAAGACCACGGAAGACAACTAAAAAGGATGATTGCAGAAGTCTTTCCTTAGTGAAGAAAAACCCTTCACAACATCTAGCCAGGTCAAGAACACTCTCGAGGAGGTAGACTTATCATTGCCAAAGTCTACAATCAATAGATGCCTTCATGAATGTAAATACAGAGGGTTTACCACAAGGTGCAAACCACTGGTAACGCTAATGAACAGAAAGTCCAGACTAGACTTTGCCAAAATACATCTTTAAAAAAAGCCTGCTGAGTTCTGGAGCAAGATACTTTGGACAAATGAAACCTAGATTGGTTTCATCTGTCAATGGGAAGAGAAGAGTATGGAGAAGGAAAAAAGAAGTTCATGATTCCAAGCATGCCACATCATCTGTCAAACATGATGGAAGCAGTGTTATGGAATGGACATGTATGGCTGGGTCACCTGTGTTTATTGATGATGTGACTGCTTATAAAAGTAGCAGGATGAATTCTGAAGTGTATAGGGCTACACTATCTCCTCAGATTCAGCCAAATACTGCAAAACTGATAGGACAGTGCTTCACAGTACAGATGTATAATGACAGAAAACATTCTGTGAAAGCAACCCAAGAGCTTCTCAAGGCTAAGAAATCGAATATTCTTCAATGGCCAAGTCAGGCAACTGACCTCAACCCAAATGAGCATGCTTTTCACTTACTGAAGACAAAACTGAGGGTAGAAAGACCTACAAACAAGCAGCATCTGAAGGTGGCTGCAGTAAAAGCCTAGCAAAGCATCTCAAGGGAGGAAACTCAGCATTTGGTGATGTCCATGTGTTAGGGAATTTTCTATTGGGTTACATAGGTCAAGCATGGGCCTTGAGGACTCAGGCGAAACAGCAGAAAATATTTCTGAAATGCACATTGTCTTCTCTCCTTGAGATGTTGGGCAGCTTTCCGAGGGGAATACAGAGCCATTCTGATAAAAGTGAAGCAGCATTGCTGTAGTAGCCAAGGTCAAAGGAGATGTCTGTTTTCTGCCTGCCTAGACGCCATAGATTGGGGTCTGCTAGAATCCGTGGGCATAGCCAGATAACAGTGGCTCCAGACCAGGATGTGCTGACGTTATGCTGAATGCTACATGCAACGTGATCTGAATTAACACAGGTAAAAACATTTTCCTGTTTACAGAATAGCGAACCAACAGACTAACTCCACATACTGTGGAAGCATTGAGTTTGACCTTTTTTGGGCGTAAAGTATTTGCAGCATAATCTGTTAAGGTTCAAAGACTGAGCACAGGGGATTTAGCTTCAGAATGGAGAGGGCATCATGCACATAAAATAATTTCTCCATTCTCCTTGGCCAAGCTTCAATAAATATTTTCAGCATAAGAGATCTTGGGTTCCTGAACTTCACTGATGAGTTGACAAATAATCGGCAAAATCTCTGCAACACCATGGGTTCCAGACTACAGGCCATCGATAACTGCAAAGGATTTTCATCCAAGCATTAAAGATAATACTAATATTTTTAATTATGCTATTTGTCTATCTACTTTTGAGCCTATGAAAATGGAGGGACTACGTATAAAAATGGCTGTAATTCCTACATGGTTAATGCAATATTTTGTTAAGTTTGCAGAACCTCTTTGAAAACCAATTTACAAATTAGATCTAGAGAGGCAAATATTAAAATAAAAAAAATATTAAATAATTATTTAATTTAATAAAACAAATAAAATAATTAAAACAAAAATAAAAAGCTACTAACTAACAGACAATTTAGAATAATTATATCGTTAAATTAATAATAATTGTGGGGACTTAAAGGCAACTGCATAAATGTGTGTTTAAAAGTGGCAACAAATGGGGAAGACATTGAAGGGTTGGCTTTTCCACAGTCTGGGAGTGGCAATGGAAAGGCTCTATCACCTTTAGATTTGGACTGCTAGTGTGGAACAGAGAGGAGTAGCTGATTAGAGGATGTGAACAGGCTGGATGTAGAATGCAGGATGATCAGAAAGGTAAGCTTGTGCCAAACATTGCAACAAATAGAAGAATCTCAAAAAATAGAGTACAGTGCAGGAGCAGTATGGTCTCTCTTCCAGGTGTCATTGAAGAGTCTCGCTACTGTAATTTGAACTAGCTACAGTCGAGCTACGAATGACTGATTGACTCCCACATAAAGAGAGTTGCAATAGTCAAGACATGAAGTAATGAAAGCATGTAAGACTCTTTCCAAATCTCCCAAAGAAAGAAACAGGGTTTTTTTTTGCTATTGACCTAATTTGGAAGAAGCTACTGCTGACAACAGATGTATTTGTTTGTCGAATACAAAATGATTACTAGCTTTCTGGTACGTTTAGAGCCATTTGAAGATAGTGGGCCAAGAGCGTTGGTTAAACCATTAGGGAATACCTCAGGACCAATAATAAGGATCTCTGTCTTTCTCTCATTTAGCTGAAGAAAATTTTTCTCATCATTCAGCATTTTGCATCTTCAAGACAACATAGAAGAAACTACAGATTATGTTTTTCATTTGGTTTCAAAGGGAAATATAGTTGTGCATCATCAGCATAGCAGTGGTTGGTGATGTGTTTTCTAAAAATAGACCCTGTGCGAGTGCAATCATAAACTGAAACTGTTACTCAGAAACTGTTCATTTAACTGATACTGATCTGTTGCAAATATAATGTAAACCCGTCAACTAGCCTTTTATTGAATGCGTACAACATGTTTGAGACGCTCCAAGAGTATGGGACTGTCAACTATGTCAAAAGCAGCAAAAAGTCCCAACAAAATTAAATTGCCATGGTATCCAGAGTGTAGTGATAGTAGTAAATAATTTCTTACCCTTAGCAGAGCTGACTTTGGTGGCATCTTAAAATCTGATTGGTATTTTACCAAAATGCTGTGTTTTTCAAAGAAAGGGACGAGTTGAGAGGACAACTTTTTCCAGGACCTTGGATAGCCATGATAATTTTGAGATAGATCCAAATGTACTCAGCAACTTCTGACCTAAGTTTGGTTAAAGGGAGGTCGGTTAAGATGGGTCATGGATAGAGGGTGATATGTTTGCTCTAATATTGTTGATTTTGTTGATAAAGAAAATAACAATAAAAATTCACAGGTTTCAGGTATTTCCTCAGGATGGCTCAGGGTAGCAGGATTCATTACTTTGTTTATTGTATTAAATAGAAAATTAGGTCTGTGTGTGTTTTTTGAAATTATCTTTGAAAAGGACATTCTTCAGCTTTAACAAAAAGATGGTATTTGGACAAGCAGTTTGGTCATTTGACACCTGTAATCTGTCTTTTGCGCACTTTCAATCAGCTCTTCTACACTCCTGCCAAACAGAAGGAGTGACATGGCTGAACCAGAGCTGAGGTTTGACCTTGGGTTTCCTTATCTTACGGGAGCTAAAGAGTCCAGACGATGTGTACTGTTGGCATTAAACACTCTGAGCAGCTGTTGTGCTCAGACCAGAAGAGGGAGCCAAGAGCAGGATGATGGGACAGCATCAATAAAGGCATCAGAGAACTATCTCACAGTGGAAGGAGTAATATGGTGATCATAAATTCCAGGTAGAGGGGATTTAGAAGTATGTCAGGGGAAGAATGGGGCTAAAGACAATGGCCCAGTGATCTAATAAATTAATGCCACTAATATGAAGATTCTGGATAGGCAGACCTAATCATAGAACTAGATCAAGGGTATGACCATGGACACACATAGGATCTGTGTAAGATTGAAGGAGTCAATGAGATGCATGAAATCAGTAGCCATTTGCTTTGAGGGGCAGTAGGTATGAATGTTGATATCACCTACTATTAACTTGTGGCCAAATTTAGCTACTAAAACAGACAGTAAGTCATAAAATTCTGAAATAAAAGATTTGTTAAATTTAGGATGTCTGTAAATTAGTGCACACAGTATTGGAATAGACAACTCAGTCTTGCACAGTGGTAATTCAAAGTCTGCAATTAAAATGATTACTACAGCCAAACCCCCACCTGGACTGATACACACTGAGAATGTTTAGATGATTAGAGCTGGGAGGACTAAACTCTGAAGAGGTGCTATTGACACCAGGTTTTGGCCATGTCTTTGTCAGAAAACCAAAATTTAGGTGATGAGTTAAAATAAAGTCATGTAAGGCAAACAATCTTATTAGAAAGAGACCTCATTTAAAAATTGCCATCTTAGTGTGATGTGTTGTCTTGAACTTGATGTGCTGAATAATTTTTTATTATTGGTTCTTGATATGTGGATAAGGTTAACCCTCATCTAACAGTCACTGACCGGAAGGGGGGGTGTGGTGTGTCGAAGGTATAGCCCAGGCCCTTTGGAGAAATGAATGAGTGGAACTAACAACAACAACTAACAAACAAAAGGCTCAGGGGATATCATTTAGTGACGCACAGCTGATTGTGCTTGAGGCAATTAACACTATAAAAAAGGTTTGCTGATAGCTTTTGTGACCCAGCTGAATTTGGGTGGAGACCATGTCTTTTAAAGAAGTTTTATCCATTCCCAGAATAAGTTATAGTTGTTGACAAAGTGCAGGAAAAACTGGCAGCTCCGAATGCCAGTGGGAGATGTGGTTTCTCCCAAAGTTAACAATAACAGCGTCACTGTCTGGAAGTTTGGCTGCAATGTCCAGTACTTTTTCACCATGAAAGCCACAAGTTTTAGAATATTTTGACTTTACATCTCTGATGATGGAATCCCCTATGATTAAGGTGGAGATGGGACATGGACTGGATGCAGGTGCTTGCGCCAACCTGCCT
Source organism: Xiphias gladius (assembly GCF_016859285.1). Lineage (NCBI taxonomy): Eukaryota > Metazoa > Chordata > Actinopteri > Istiophoriformes > Xiphiidae > Xiphias > Xiphias gladius. The sequence continues at coordinate 1,085,109 of NC_053413.1, read as the reverse complement.
GGAGGTCAAGCTCTGCGGGGACCTCTCCAGCAAACAGTGGTGGTGGAGAGCTGTACCATTTGGCAATGTTGAGCCAGAGCTCTTAAGCTCATCCGAAACAGATAACCTGTTGTTCAGCTGGAGATCTGTAAAGGCTGGTGGATGGAGAGAGTGCCTGGCTCAATTGCTTTTCTGAACCAGGGTCCCCTAGTCTGTGGACAAGGGAGTTGCACAAGGCAGTGTTCTGCTCTTCCACAGTCTGCCAACAAGGGCTGTTCACTACTTCCTTCACTGGATGGGGGGCACGGGCTTCAGAGGCTGAGGGGAGCCCGGAGACTGTTGCTTCCAGAGACACTGGATCAGATCGTCCTCACAGGAGCTGCAACACCAGCACACACCACTGTACAGGGCTGGTTTGACTGTATATCTGAAACATTATTTCCATGAATGGCTGAGGAATTTAAGTCAGCAATAGGTTTACCATTTGCAACATTGATGGCTGTGAAGCTGGTAAGGAATTCAGTTTTTTGTTTCAGAACAGATGACAGCCTTAGTCCACTTCTTCACTTCATTTCACTTCTGATTACAGCAAATTAAACTTCCTAAGAATTTAGTTACATATAAGATCCTTTTTGGACCTTAAAAATTAGTTGTTACAAAAATTAAATTGAAATTAAATTTAATTAAAATTAAAAACTAAAAACTACTACTCCAGAAGCTGTGTGTGTAAGTAAGGGGAAACACTAGATATTGGTAAGATATTTTTTATCTACTTTTATACTAATTAAGATCTGCATTATATTAGGCCAGTAAGAAGAAACTTAAAAGAAATTTAATAAAAGTGTGAAAATTAGGCCCTTGCTAACATTTGAGACTTTTCATATTGCTGATTGGGACTTGAACAATGTGGCAAGACAAAGCAGATTAAAATTATGACATTTACATTGTACAAAATATACTGTACCTGATTAAAAAAAATACAAATACACATTAAAATGACAAATTGAAATGTGCTTCACTCGTCTGCCAGGACTTTGTAGATAGTACTGGCACAGTCAGTCACTTGTCACCAAAATTCTGTTTGAACCCAGTGGAAAAAGAAAACAGTAGGCTTAGTTTAATCACCGTGAAAGGCAGATTGTTGAATTTGTGTTGTAACAATACTGTATGTACAGCGTGGTCTCGGACTTTTCGACCTCACTGTATACAGGATGGATGAACAAATATTATAAACAAAAAATATGTATATTTCTCACCAGATTCACAACTCCCAAAACACAAATACATGACGCAGTTTTTGCATTCTGTCACCTTCCCTCATTCTGGAGGCATAACAGACCTTTGTCTGTTTGGTTTATCTTAGCTCAACTGGCTGGTATCCTTTGTCCATTAAATGTCGGAGGTGCAAAAGTAGAACACTTTTAGATTCTTTGGCTTTCTTTTAAAGAGCTAAGGTACTGGACACTAAGCAACAAAGCCAGCGAGTGTATTTACCGAGCCTTGCCGGTCAAGGTTCATCTAAATCTAAAGAGAGCAAAAAGGTGAAAAAAGAAGTTTCTTCTTAGCTGACCTTCTAAAAGTCTTATTTTTTTGCCTGATGAAGGTCTGGAGACTGAAATATCACAGGAATAAAATGATATGCATGTGAAGACACCGTACAGGAGTTAGTTCTTTCTGACTAGTCGCAGATTTAACGATGTTTTCTGCAGCTTCTTTAAAGTGAAGAGTATAGCAAATGTACAGTAACTGCGTTTGTTTGTCTTTCAAGGAACCTTTGAAAAAGCTGGTCAGCAGAAAGCCTTAGTCATGGGTCGATGTGTTTGTAATGTACCTGCCATGAACACAGATAAAGTATCCCTCTGTCTCACTGTGAAAGCTGTGTAAAAATTGATTTAAAATGACTGAAAGAAAGCCCTGCTGATTACATTACCATAATATTGTGTTTTACTTTCCTGTAAATGAGCAGATTTTATCAGTGTGTTATATGTAATATCTGTCTGAAAAGCTAGTTGAGACCTGCTGTATTAGTATTCCTAAAATTAAACGTTTCTGACTAAATAAGCAACGATCAAAGTAAATCATCCCTATTATTATTATTATTTATTAAGAGTTTAAAATTCGAAAAGTCAGCTATACTGCTGAGTTGTGTGGGGGTAATTTGGTCACTGGTGCACAGAAGTATGTGACATCATCTTTTTTCCAACAAAAGAACAGACAAAAAAAACACAGATAAAGAAATCTCTCATGTAAAATGAAAACTGTTCTAACTTTTCTAACTAGAAAAGAATAAGATCATGTGGGATCCCGCCACTCATAGTGAGAAGCTGATTGAGAAAATAAGAGGAAAATTCAAGAAGAAGGTAAATGGGCCTGCTAGCTTGTGCCTCTTCTTTCGCTCCATTAAATTTCATGAGCATCTTTTACAGCCATTACTAAAAGGTTGCTGATATGAAGGATCAAAAGTGTCCTGTGTCCCACTGTCTCTCTCTCTAACCCTACGTGGGTTAGTCTAATTACAATGTGCTGCAAATTGTACACATCATTCCCAGGCAGTCGCATCTGCCAAATTCAGTTTCAGTGGGCATTTGCATCCCACCTTTTGTATTTTGCAGTCCCACATTTCAACATTGATGAAAAAGAGAAATCAATTTATTTAACGGGTGCATGATTTCATAATAACTTCTTGGCAAGTTTCCTGTAAAGAATTATGTGATTTGGTATTAATTATAGGAATTATAGAGACAATGTTCTGAGACAGTTGTTTCAGTTGAAGTTACTTGTTTATAAGTAGTCTCATTTCTTTATAATTTGTACCAAATAATGTAGCCCTTCCCTGTGCCTTTAACCAATTCAACAAACTAAAAAAGTAAAAATATTATGCTTGCAGTGTTGTTTTTGACTTGCCTAGTTTGAAAATCATTCAGATTCTTCAAGTAAGCAAAGCCATCTACTTTTCTTGTAGCAGATATATAGAAGATGAGTGTGACAACCACTTTTCAGACATGTTTTCATCAGTTACAGCTGAAAAAAAACAGTTACAGCTGAAAATCTTTAAAAAAAAAACTATTAAACAGATCTAACACAAATGACAAGATTATTTGTCTTGGATAAGAAGAATTAAGATTTAATCATCCCAGTATAAGAAATTATGACTTTCTTGAATTGTCCTTTCTGCAGTGTATACAGGTAATTTGTGTATTACATTTGTCGTTAATTATGATCGATTTGTTTTCACTATGACAATAAAGATTCTTTTTCAGTTAATCTGAGTCAAAAAAAGATTAATGTTTCCACTGCAATGTAAGAAAAAAAACATGCTGTTCTCACATTCTGTTAGCCTTTGAAAAGTATGCCTGCAGAGAGTGGGAAATTCAGAACATGGGCACCAAATATCAGCACTGTGCCATTTACTCTAAACTCTCTTTATGGACCTGTCTGACGTCTCTGGGGGGTGGAATTCACAGACAATAAATGATCAATTCAAAAATGATGAAGGTATAATTAAACTGATAGACTGAAATTACGAACAAAGATGATTCAAGTGTAATTAATTGGCTCTTGAATGTTAATTTGATTGGATTAGGACAGAAATTATTTAATAACAAGAGCAGTCTGCAGCCATGCTAGAAGCTCTGTGAGGCTGTATGTAGACACAGCAGTGCCTTAAGCAAACTACAGCTGTCAGCATGCTAATATGCTCACAATGACACAATGACAATGCTAACATGCTAATGGTATCCAGGTATCATGTTTAACGTGTTCATCATATTATTTTTGCTTTTTAGCATGCTGACAATTGCTAAATAGCACTAAACCAACAGTATAGCTAAGGATGATGGGATAAACTAATGTATTGGACAAACTGAAATTAGTGAAGTTTTCACCTGATAATGGGAGCAGAGGAAAAGTTAAGGATTTACCAAAGTTATTACAATTCATACTGAGGGGATCATGAATGAATGAAGCAGATGTCACAGCAATCCATCAAATAGATGTTGTTCAGCGTAAACCAGCAGACTGACACTACCATTCCTGGAACCCTGGCTAAAAACAAGCTCAATAAGCATCTCTCTCACAAACACACACACAAACACTAACACACACAAACACTAACACTAACACACACACACACACACACACACACACACACACACACACACACACACACACACACACACACACACACACACACACACACACACACACACACACACACACAGAGTTAACTGACCTGGCTGTCAGGGTCACCAGGCATGCCTAGTACTGGTGCTGGTGGTCTGGGGGGGGTGATGGGTGGGTGTGACGTGGTCACTGGAGGTCGTGTGGCCAAACGAGGTCTTTCACACACCTCACACAGAATACTGCTGACAGCGTTCACCATGGTACAGCTCTTACAGTGCCACTCTGAGAAGGATACATTAATACACACACGTACAAAAACACACACGCACACACACATACACAAAAAAATATGACCTAGTCTCCAGTAAAAGTGATGGCTGGGGTCTGTGCGAAATATACTGAGCAGAAAAAAATATGTATTTCCCATCAAGTCTATTGCGACATTCTTTCTTGATTTAAATTTGCTGTTATTGATATTCAGCACTTCCTGTAGGTCTGAAACTTAGTCGGAACCAAAAGGGGTCTAAGGGCCCATTTTCACATACGGTTGAGGCTGTACTTGGGCCTAAAATAAAAATATATATAACATTAATCATTAAATATTATAACAAAATATTACTGTCACTATTTAAATTACAACCAAAATTGAAATGATCACAAAATACTGAATACAATGCACTCTTCAATGAATACATAATTAGTTGTTTTAAGTCAACACCTTTCTTCAGTGTGACAGGAGAAGTAGTGAGTGAACGGTAAATGCAACAGATTTATAGAGTATATTTATTTGCTTTTATCTCATTTTTTATGTCAAGGAGGGGGAAACTAGAAAGCAGTAAAATAAAGGGGGTGGGATTACTGGAGCTGTGAGATGCAGCGAGAGACAACACAAACCAGTGATGGTGGCAGGATAAGATTCATCTGTTTTAGAGCCGATGGATTCCAAGCGAGGGCGCTCACACTCCTCACACAGCACATACTGGATAGAGTTGAGTTTAGTGCAGTGAGGGCAACACCAGGTGGAAGAACTGAAACATGGGAGAAGCAACTGTTAGACTTTGTTAGCCAGCAAACACTCAGATGAAAACTTAAACAACCAACTGCACTTCATTTTCAATTATTCTGCGCTAAAAAAAATGACATAGGTGAAACCCCCTGTTCTGATCTGACACAACTATAGGTGGGGAAAGAGGGAAGCTGAGCAGCAAAGACTGTGACTCCTCAAGTCAGCAGTGATGACACATTACACGTGCTGAGACCTTTTAACTCAATAGTTGAAGGTCATACTGTTCAATTAATTCAATAAAGTGATCTGTGACCTGATACTGACTGACATGTAGTAAGAACTACTACGGGCTTTGGACTAGTGGGATCAGAGTATTCCCAGTTTATATTGCCAGAACTATTGATCCTGACCTGTGTCTGCTCCTGTTTTTGGATGATGATGATGATGTAACAGCTGTTCGGCGGTGGTTGGTCCTCTCAGGGTAAGAGTGGTACAGTCTGTCACATTCTGAGCAGAGACCCTGGAGGCAGGTGAGGCAGTGGGCAGAGATTCGGAATATTCCACAGATAGTGCAGTTCTCTGAAACAGAGGTAACAATATACTGTACCAAACACCGACATTATTGGCTGGATCGCAACAGCAAGACCTGCCCTAGAAACCCGAATATCTGTGACTGACCAACTGACTGTGTGCTGAAGTTACACCATTGGTCGGCCGGCCAAGTTTAGGAGTTTCTTCATTGGTCGTTGCTTTATCAAATTGAATTGGCGTGAACAGTTTATAATACGTCATCAGGGGACGTTTACAGGCAGTGTTGCCAATTTAGCGCCTTTGTCACTTGATATACTGCCTTTTCACACCTTTTCTAGCAAGTTTTCTTGACAAACGCACCTAGCAAATTTTTGGACAAATCTGAGCTACTTTCCAAAGAAGACAGTCACCAGTATTTCCCTGCTAGCGCAAGGTCATGCTTTCCCTCCACATGTACACCTTTCCCTGGTCTCATTCAGTTGATCTTACGGCAGCTGACATAGACGTGAATGGGCTTCTAACTTTCTGTTTGAGTGATCATTTTACAAGTAAATATAGCTGAAATCAAAGCATAGTTTCTGTCTTTAACTTATGTGTATGATGATTTTGTCAGACCTCACAGTTATAAAATCAGGATTTCAGCAGTGCAGAGCAGCAGCTTGGAAATGGCTTGGAAGTGACTGCTGGTTACATGTAGTTTTATTGGGCCATGTGTCAGGCAGTATTTCATACTTCTTCCGTTTTCTGACAACAGAAACAGAAAAAGAGTTGTCATACATCGATGCTGGGAAATAGAACAGTGAAAATCTTGATGTAAAAACACCAATGGTCTGTGGGCTTGTATGAAAAAAATGAGGGCTCTGAACCTGGCAACGCGGTACTGAGCGCATTCAAATGCATCCTGCCGAGTGCACCAGGCCAGAGTTTTCAAATATTTTATATATATATATATATATTTACATACATATTTTTAACTATCTAGTATGGATGTGCAAAATGGCTTAGGGGCACCCCTTAGAACATTTCAAGGAAATAGCCCTCGTGGTACGTTTAACCTTGATGTACGAAAACTGACAGGCTTGGAGCCATACTTTAAACCCATAAAGAAGTCGGCCATTTTGAATTTAGTGTTCAAATTTAGTGTATTTTTTCGCTGTTTACAGGCATTGTACTTAAAAAAAACTCCCCCTAGTGAATTAACCAGATTGACTTAAATTGGCACAGTGAAATCTAAAGACCTTTTGCATACCTAAATTGCGAAGCTTTTTGGTTTCGTTGAATGGCATTGTGTGGCTTGGAATTCAATTTCCATGTTTTGCATGAACCAGGAAGTTGTAACTTTAGTGTATATGGTCAAATATGCCCCAAACTTCACATGGTTGATAGAAGTCCCAACTTGAAGACATCTATATGCCAATACTCAGTTACAGTCATAGCGCCAACTACCGGCAACACGAAATGAATCATTTATCATTTAATGCTCTCCTCGCGGGTTGATCAGATCCACCTCAAACGTGCAAGACATTGATGATGCTTTAATGTGAAGATGGTGAGTTTTCGTCGAACACTGTTGCTGTGGCAGCATGGTAATTTGGTTTTGCCATTACGCAGGAAGTTGTTACAACTAAGATATACATTGTCCAATCTGCCCCAAACTTTATGTTTGATAAGAGTCTCGGCCTGAGGACATCTACAGGTCAATATTCAGTTATAGTCAAAGCGCCATCTACTACAGAAAATGACAGTTTCTGTACTCTGATGTATGCCTCCTAGCAGCTTGACCACATTGACCTCAAATTTGGTCAGAAAAGCCTTGAGACCTTGATGAGGCTTTATTGTGAAGATTGTGGGTTTTAATTGAATTGCGTTCTTATGGCAGTGCAGCAAATTCCAATATTTCGTCATGAAACAGGAAATGGATATAAATTCCCAATTTGTTAAATCTGCCCCAAACTTTGCATGTTTTATAAGAGTCTCAGCCCGAAGACATTTTCATGTCAATATTCAACCATGGTCATAGCGCCACTTACTGGCAACAGGAAATTACGTGTTAACTTTGATGTACTCCTCCTGGCAGGTTGACCAGATCCATTTCAAATTAGGTCAAAAAAGCTTAAGACCTTGATGAAGCTATATTGTGAAGCTTGTCAAGGCTGAGGGCAAAAGAACAGGAGCTCAAGACCCTTTTAGGGTCTAACTGTGCACATATGATACAAATATGCAACCTGTGGACTCAGTAAGTGATATTTAACTCATTGGTTTTGTATCTGACAATCATGCAAATTTAGAGTCATGTCATACGACATACATTAACACTGTGGCTGCAACTCCCCCCTTATTATTTGTTGTCTTAAGCTGTGGCTCAAATTGCCTTGTACTAGAATGAGCTAGAAACATGAAACCTGCCCCAGTAACTGGAAATTACATGCAAATGCTTCCCAAGAAACATGAGCCCAATCAGCCAGTTGGTGGCGCTGTAATTAAGTCCCAAAAACACAATTTTGGAAAGGCCACACCCCTCACACTGTAAGTCCAATTGACTTGATATTTGACACACAAGTTCAGCTCAATGTGCTCTACAAAAAAAGCCTCTTGCATGGAATTAACACAGTATCAATACTATTCACAAAGAAATATGAATTTACACAACTCGTAAAACACAATGCACACATAAATGCAGAGTGAGTTGTATCTTTAAGTCTGTGTCTGCAGAAGGACCAAGCACTTTCAGTAGATGGCGGTAATGCAACATTTATGAATGCCAACCACTGGGTTATACTGACAGGTGTTCATAATATTTTGTGAACCTTAATTCATATAAATGGAATGGAAAAAATATTAGGAACACCTCTCAGTATAACCCTGTACAGTTCAACAGCACCACAAATTATATCCTCCAAAACAGATTCAATAAAAATCGAACATTATAATCCTCATGAAAGGAGGACTTATTGCAGGGCTGTTGTATTATAATGCATTAGTTTTTATTTAGCTGTAGCTAGTAAACTGGTGAGTGACTTTAGATCAATTTAATCACTGTGTGTCACCCTTTCCCTGAACTGGAGAATCAGTATTTTTTACTGAAGAATTTGACTTAAAACCTAAAATGGGTATGACATGGATTTATTTCATCACTGGAGTAATCTGCAGTCAAGAAAATCACTGGCCAATTTATTTTTGCATTAGCAAGGAAAATATCAGAAACCATTTAATGTTAGTTTAAGCCATTTTCTCACTAATACATGGCCGTTAAAGGAAAGAGAAAATATACAACAGCTGAATAACAATGTTAGATGACGCATGGTGTAACGTTATGTTACCATAACAGCAGTGGTGCCTAAAATACTTGTTCCGCCTGTTAATAATCCTAATATATCATGCTTTTGTGGGGGTGAAGAATAAACAAAACAGTGCTTTTTTGCTGTTGCTGTTGTACTATTGTGCAGTTGTACAATTGTGATGAGCCATTTCCAGCTTGCAGAGCTTGGGTCTCTGTCAAACAGTCCCACACTTTAGATGATAGTGTGTAAGGCTTTGCAGCTGTATCTTGTTTTCCAGGGCTGCATGGATGAGTCGCCCCAGTCCTAGCCGACTGTCGTTTAATATTTCTCTTTTTATGTTTCTCGAGAATTGCTCATCCAAAAACCTTCACAGTAGACAACGCACTCCCTGGGGTCCTCAACAATACCCATGTGAAGTTTGACGTTGATTGGATGAGCAGTTGTCAAGAAAATCAAAGGGCAGAGAGACAGAGACAGAGATTTCTCCATTTATTAGTAGGATTAGCATTCTTATCTTTCCCATAATCAGTCACAGAAAAAACTGGCTCCCACTCCCACTAGGAATGTGTCACATCCATGCAACTTACTCCACTTATCAGCATTAGTCCTATAACTGTACTCTGAAAATTATTTGATGCTGGGAAGAACAGAAACAGATTTTTTTTTGGTTAAGGGGTGCTTTCCCCAAAAAATGCTGTTTCTGTTCGTGCAAGCATCAAATACTTTTGCAAGTATAGTTATAAGACCAATATCTATAAGTGGAGTAGGTTTCATCCAGCTCAGATGCTGTCTACTCGTCATGTTGACAAAGTTATGGCTCTGAGTAATTTTTCATAATAAATAAAGTGCGAATAAAAAAAACAGCTTTATGACAGAAAGTACATTATCAAAAAAAGTACATTATCAAAAAAAGTAATAAGTTTAAATCAAACTGATCCACATGAATAGGCTAAGATTCACAGACACATTTCCATTGAAAAATGTGTACAAATGATAATATATAAGTGTAAATTAGAGGCACAGATGCAGATACAGATTTAAAGATACAAATCACTCTGCACTTATTTGTGCATTGTGTTTTACGAGTTACATAGCTTGACATTTGTTTGACTGTTTTAACACCATTCTCTTGGACCATAAAAGTTCGCCATGATGGATTTTTTTACTAATTTGCATAATGTGAAAAGCACTGGATTTTGACTGTATCAACACCAAAGTTAGTATAAGAACTTGCGGGACTGAGCTACAAAAATGTATTATAAATTTCAAGATCGGTTCAAAAACATGGCTGCCATCAACCAAAACATCAAAAGGCAGAAAATTGACCATAACTCAAGCTGTCTTAGAGCAATCCTGATTAAACTCCATTGAGACATCATTATTAATGCATGTGTGCACATGGCCAATCACATATTGGTTCATAACTCATAATGTACTTCAGAAATTTCGGCTGAGTGCACTGACTTCCCTTTAATATTCAGAGTTTGGTGCTCAATCTAGCTTGGTGATTGGACAAAGATCCAGAGAGGAGAGTTCCTCTCTCGGTTCCTCCATCATGGAGTGTAGTAAACGAAAGCTATAATTTTTAGTTTTCATTATATTTATAAAAACAATTTGCTGTAGATTAGTGATACCATTTTTTTGGATTAGTCATGGTTAACACATTTTGAGTATTTTAAAAATACACAATTGCGGTTCTCCAAAATATCTTCATATAAATTAAATTAAGATTTGAGCATTACAAAATGCTGAAAAATAATTGCAATACATTTTTAGAATAGATGTAAGAGAAATACTGCCCACATCTCAGTGTAAATTCACCAACAGGAGCATTTAAGATTATTTGGGCATACCAGTTAGCTTTTATTGAAGGCAGGCATATTATATTCATAATCATACACGAGTAGTCCTTGATATGCTTGATTACAGTTCATTTATAAATGATGACGGTCTTGTCCTTTTTCTGGACTTCTTTAAAGTGTTTGACTCACTTGAACGTTCCTTTGTATTCAAACTTCTGAAACACTTTGGTTTCGGAACATTCTTTTGTAATGCAGTCAGAACGCAACATAGCCTATGTGATCCTGGTATGGTCCGTAAATACAGTAAATTAGGATTTTTAAAATAGCACGATTTTGTTTTTGGAAGCAGCACAATAAAATGTAACCTAACCTCTATCACATCATTTTGGTCATCACAGCCACACATCTACCTGTATTCTGATTAAACATGTGGAGCTCCAGATGTTATTTTGGACAGAGTCCTTAAAAAGAATATGGAGCGCAGCCATTGCCCCAATTACCTGGTATTTTGAACGGAGGCACCAGGGGAAGAGAAAGGAACGGATGGTCCTAAGGGGGTTTATTAACAGAGAGAGAAGTTTTAATTGACCTAAGATTTTTCATGGGACTGTGTGAACAGTTTTCAATGTGTCAGTCTCCAACACGCTTGTACATTTACAGTATAAACTGTAGAATTCATCAAAATGACATATGTGATGTGCACATGAGCACAGATGTTTCTGTAGTTATAATACAACAGTCTGGTGCCTTGTTGCAGATCTGCTGTGTGTTACAGACTGCAGATGGAACAGATACCTGCTGCCTTCAGACAGCTGTAAAGAGACTCACTACAGTAAAGGAAAGGTCATCAGACTGCTAACTAACTGTCATGATTACAGAGCTGGTAAGACTCAACCATTATTCTTTAGTTTGGCAGGCATTAATGCTATGATTGGAATTAAACTCTTTGTCTATGTGATCATATGTCAGCTGGTTGAAAAATGTACAATAAAAGTGGAAAGACGAGTAAAACATAAATAAAGGGGTTTATGTGATTTTAGGGAGGTTTATATGGATGTGATATCACTGAATAAAGTGACCAATATATTATAGAATAAAATCTTCTCTGAGCAAGTGGGCGGCAGAAGACATAATGCTCAATCATTCTTGGCACCAAGATTGCAGTGCACTGCTGGATTGGAATTGCCACACCCTCTTCTGCGCCTCTCCTCCTACTGGGGCACACGGTGAGTCACCAAGTTAGCAAACCGGTGCAATGGAGGAAATAGCCTCAGTGTGCTACAGCAAAACACCAGTTTGCTGATGAGATTCTGTGTTTCGCGCTGTGTGCCGACACGATATAGAGCCCTATGATGATGAATGTTTTGAAACAAGTCATACACCACCAGTAAGTGGCTGCCTTTACATTTCGACTACTATTGTAAAATAGTACCACTACAATGTACAATGACAATTGTTAAATATGGGAGTTAGAAAAACATTTTAACCATGACTCATGATGTTTCAATCTGTTGAACCAAAACCACACTACATGATTAGCCGAAGGAAATTGTGTGTGTATGAATACTTAGTAATTGTTACAACAGTCTGTCTATGAATTCAAACAAAAACAAGCACAAATAAATATATGGCAAACCAAGTAGTCAGTGCAGTAAAACAGTGGTTTCTATCCTCACCTGGAAGCTTGTTTGATGATGTGGAAAAGACCTGAATGGACCTGAGACTTTGGTGGTTAGAGGACAGGATATGGCCATGGCTGCTCTCCCTGGAAGAGTGATGGTGGAGGGGGAAGGCTAGAGACTTGGTCTGACCATCTGAGTGGTATGAAGTGGAGGAGGAGTGGTAGACCACAGCATCAGTATTGAGACCAATATCCTAAGAGGAGAGA